>NW_027464820.1:0-243000 GCF_043290135.1 Rhipicephalus microplus
GGCGTTCGTATTGTGACGACCGCTGCTGCAGCGTACGTTCTATAGTGGTCGCCTCACGGATGAACTGGGCGACTGTCGCCGGTGGATTGCGCACGAGCCCAGTGAAAAGCTGTTCTTTTACTCCGCGCATCAAATGCCGCACCTTCTTTTCCTCGGGCATGGCAGGGTCCGCGCGCTTGAAGAACCGAAGCATGTCTTCGACAATAATAGATACTCGTTTGTTCGACCGCTGGTTTCCGCAGGATATGGCTTGTTGAGCCCTCTCCTTCCTCTCGGTGTTCCGAAAGGCGTCACGGAGCTGACGGCTAAACTCTTGCCAGGATCCAAAGGAGCACTTGTGGTTCTCGTACCACGTCTTTGCAGAATCCTCCAAGTAGAAGTAAACTCGGCGCAGCTTGCGAACATCGTCCCATTCGTTGATTCTCGCGACCCGATCAAAGTGGTCAAACCAGTCATCAACATCCTCGAAGATGTCGCCATGGAACGACTTTGGTGTCTGTGGCGCATGCAAAACATGGGCGAGAAGACAACCATGGGCATCGCTGGTTTGGACCGCCTGGCTTGTCATCGGAGTTGCCATCTTTCTCGGTGTCGATGTCAAGAGACCAAATTCAGGGGGTAACTCACGCATGCGGCGGCTGCTTCTTGCTCTGGGAGATTTAGCTGTCTCCACAATGGGCGACACAGCCGAAGCACACGTACCCAGCACCTCCACCAGTATTGTGGCGAGCAAAAACAAGACCTGCAGCCAGGGGTTCACCTGAACTCTTCTAACGAAAATGTTCTCTTCCACTTCGTCGCCCAAAACGCGTATGAGCCACAGCGGCTCGTTCATCAATGGTGGCAATATTGTTCATTTCATCAGGGCCTGGCACTGCCTGCCTTTTACAGGTATCGATAGCCATTCGCAGCTCT
Source organism: Rhipicephalus microplus (assembly GCF_043290135.1). Lineage (NCBI taxonomy): Eukaryota > Metazoa > Arthropoda > Arachnida > Ixodida > Ixodidae > Rhipicephalus > Rhipicephalus microplus. Next base: position 916 of record NW_027464820.1, read on the forward strand.
CCCACTAAAAAAGTCGGTTGAGATCTGAAGAGGAGTCGTCAGCTAATACCAGAAAAGGATGAGTGCTAGGCAGGATCGTTGCTGTTGGAAAGAAGTGGCCGCCGATTTCTCATGCAAGGATAAGAGAGTCAATCCAATACTTGAGCTGTATTATTTCTAGGTGATTCTTTCATTCGGGTTGCCGAAAAGGGTGCGAAAAAGAGACCATGTTCTGCTTGTGTGTAAGCTGTTGCCAGCGTGCTCACAAATACTGAGCCATTTGTCGGTAGCTAGCTTGTCCGCATACTCTTGCGCTTCTCGTGCGACCTTTTCTAAGTGGGACTTGAGACGTTTTTTAAATTTGTTTTGTTTTCATCTCCTAATTAGCGCAGGCATTCTGTGCCAGAGGACTAGAAGGTGTCGATCACGCTGTGGGTGTTCATTATTGCGCTGAACTGTTTTGATCGTTTGCCTATGTCCTGTGAGGAGAGAACAGTTGCAATCGTCAAGTGTCGGCGTTTTCACTTTTGCAGTTACCCTGCGAAAGGCGTCTTAGTTCGTAAGCACCAACGGTATTGAGTAGTACGACCGCCTGGAACCTGTTAGCCGATTAGGTAAATGAATTGTAATTTCGAAGATGCAGTGATCACTGTCAAATGTTTCACGGAAATTGTGCCAGGCCGGTGTCTTCTTTGTCTTCCCCCATGCTGAATAATGATCTCTGCCACGTTGCACAAATATATCGGTTCTAGTGGGCGTGTTGGCATCATTGAGAAGAGAGGGGTGGTGTTTGTGGGCCAAGTTCAGAAGGCTCCTTTTTGCCTTCAAAGATGCGTGGTAACCCCGGTAGCTATGAATGCTCGTGAAGTCTTCAGTCTATAGCGAATCCAGTTTTTAGAGTTACATGAAAAGGCTGTGCCTTAGGCTGCAGCACATTTTTGAATTTGGCAGGCGATATGTATTGATGACGTTTATGTTGTATTGTCGGATAGTCTGCTTTTAGGAAAATGCTGTCTTCTTTGTCATTCTTCAAGTAGTTGACAGGTTCCTGCACAACAGTTTGTTGATCCGATACCAGCGTTAGGGCTATGATTCAGTTTGTACCTTGCACAGTTTCAAACCTACGTTTTTGGGATGTTAGGAGAAAATATCGATTGCTGTAACATGAAATCACTGCGTATGCCACACCCAGGCATTTCCACCTTTACGGTAGTGAGACCTCTGTGATTTCTCTCCGCACCTAACAATGTGGTAGGAACTGAGTACTGGACTTGAACGACTTGAACGACTATCAAGTTTCATACCTTCTGAAGGAAGGTCCCTAGAATTTTGTCATTAAATAAAACAGTCTATGATTCGTTACAAAAGAATCTCATCGCCAGTCGCCCTTATTTCCTATGTGGGAGGTGTACTCAATCCGGGAACACTCTGGCTTTCGCTGCCTTCTTAGTACTGGTGGCAAGATTTTGTCATTGGTTCAGATCTTTTTCTTCGAGTTTAGCCTCCTATGTTTCGATATTTTTGTTGTCTGGCCAAAATCACAAGTATTTTGTAATCTCTCAGTCTCTCAGTGTTTAGTGCATAGGCATGCGATGATCATCAGGGCAAAGCTGTCTGATATGCAACCAAAAGGTGAGAAAAATACGCTTAACATTCTGTACAGCCTTTGCCTTGGTATATGTTGAGTGAACGTGTTGAGCGAAATCTTCTGAGTACCAGGATGCTCTTTTTTCTTGAGCTTTGAATGTAGTGAAGTATCTTCTCAGTGTTCCATCATGTGATGCTGTATTGAAAAGTATGTGATGGGTACAGGCTCAGCAGCCGAAGACGTGATATGAGGGTCAGGAATGTGGGAAAAAATAGCCATTTAGGCACAATCGTAGGCCACAGCATGTGTTCCAAAATATCGCTCCGGAGTGCTATCAGGACAGTGTTTGGCCAGCGTTTGGCAGGTGTCCGTCTGTTCATCCGTCTGTCCATCTAATGAACAATTCAAGTCTCATCATCTCGCATCTTTTCATTTTATATTCATCATATACAAGTAACACCATGCAACGGACATTCAAAAAACTAAACGAGATTTGGATACCTGCTACTACTATACTACTACTACTACTACTACTACTACTACTACTACTACTACTACTACTACTACTACTACTACATACATCGGGGACGCATGACCCATGGCATAAAGAGCTTCACCCCTAAAACGGCAAGGCAACTGCATTATTTGCGTCTGAGTGGCTGCTGTCGGACAGCTCTGATACACTGTCAGTCTCGGACATGTTAGCTGACGCTGCGCACGTTCACCTCTTCTCCTAGCTAAACTCCGAGTGTCTGCTTGACCCGTCAATCACATTGTTCATATACCGCTTCGGTAGGACAAGCATGCCTTGTACGACATGCCGTTACACGTTCCTACTAACTGTTACGTCATACGTAGAGTATGCGCTTCGTTGGGTTTTGGTTTTGGTGTTGCGTCTTTTTGTATATGGGAAAATATTCTCAATCTTGCTGAGCATTTCAGCTATCGGGTACGTGACAAGATTGTTTCAGAAACACAGAGCTACCACAACCCTGCCATGGTAAAAAAATTGCGGGAGTTGGCCTTTAAGGCACGTACTAATTGGGATCATCCCTGGCTCCACTTAGAAACCTCTACGCATTCGCCCACGGTAGCGACCTTTCGCGCGTCGAGCGAGCACGCTGTATTTATATAGTTATACAGTGTACCAAAAGGATGCGCAAACCATATTCCGCGTGCACACAAATTACACCACCAACCCAGTGGATCCGGACTGCGAGCATCTTGTCACCTGTTATGGCAACTCTCCTCCCGCTTCAGAAAGCGGACCCGCCCTTATATATCCAAAACATCTACAGTTCTCCGAAATGGCCAAATGTAAGTTACCTACATATATTTAGTAAACTGTTTCCTATGACAGGCAGGCAGCCACCTATTATTGTAGATGACTTTCGTGCCCTTGTGCCTCACTGGCGTTCCCGTAAGAACGATTGGTGCGGAAAAAAAATTTGGCGGAACTCATTTCCACTCAGGGCCTCTCTATCCTAACGGGCACTTCACAACCGACACGTATTAGTAGCTCTGTAACTCGAGACATGTGTTCCGATCTAACAATTTCCATGCACATGGACTATGCAGAACGGTTGAAAACCAAGAAAATTCTCGGCAATGACCACTGTTTTTTTTCTGACTACAATTCGGACATGTCCCCTTATCCGTAACCACCAACGAGCGAAACTTTTCAATAGGAACAAGTTGTGTTTTTAGTACACGACTTCAGCACTCATGCGACTAATTCCCGTTCCTGCTACCAGGACTGCGTATGGTGGAGCTCTAGTTACATATCGCGCCCCACAGCTTCTAATTCATTACGTGAACAATTAAATTTTAACCTCTCATTAACGCAGTTCAAGTATAACATAAAGTACTTCCGCGGTAATGGGGTAAAGTAAACATGTTCTTTTTTCTGATTTCCTCACTAGGTTCTACATATATATACTCTCCCCTTGATGTACAAAGCACGTGTATATACAGAAGTATGTACATACATATGTGCAGATGTATGTATGAATACATGAGTGTAATATAAGAATGTATATATATGTATTACTATACTGTGTTTGTCTTTTGAGTTTACTTATACGTCATGAAAATAGCCATGATGTCTGATTCTGTATGCCTAAGTAGCCTATTTTTTGTATGTATATGTCGCCTATATTTTGAAAGTATGCTATGATTGTATCCTGTTATTTCGCTGCTTTTTGAATTTTGGTGATTAATACTCGATATAGCACTGTTTATTGAATGTTTAAGATTTTGCGAAGCGAAGTTGTGGCAAGCCGAATGACCTTTAGCTTCGCTTCGTTTTCTGTCTCTTTCCAGAAATAAAATCTGTTGATTCATAGCTCAACAAGTCTCTACGCCTCTTGGTCTCACCTCGTTGTGACGTCCCTTCCCTAAACTGAGCTTACCATTTCTCTCAGAAGCCACTGCGGCGAAAGATACTTATCTCCTGTGGCTCTGGGAGGCTCGGCATTGCCTAGTCCATCAATGGCACTGACAAAAGCCTAACAGTCTGCTCAAAATCCGCGTAGCAACCTTCAATTCCTATGCAGTAGAGTACGTGTCCCAGCTCGCTGACTCCAATTGGCTTGAACGCTGCAACAATCCGCCAAACATATGTCATACCGCAACATCGGGCGTTTCTTCAGGGCTCTCGTCGACCCTAGTCAAACGAGCACAGAAAATCAAGAACATCTGCAACGCGCACTTGACGCCTACATAGGTGACGTGGATGAATCGTGAAAGGCCCTTAGCGACGAATGTCTCTGTAGCCGACAGGTCCCCATTATAACGGCGTTTTCATCTGCAGGCTCTTAGAACATAGGCTTGAATTGTTGTTTTAAACCCCATGATCTGAAGGCGGCCTTGTCCAATATGAGGCGAGGAAGGATGGTGGGCCAGGATCGACTCACGTGCAATGTTCTAGCAAACTATCCCAACCAGGCATACCATCACCCCCTTGACTGCTTTAATCGAACTTAGGAGGGGCACGAACCACTACCAAGTGATTGAAAAACGGCTTTGGTATTGTTTATTCTCCCACCAGGCAAGTCTATAAACATTGAAAATCGCCGACCAATTTTCTCAAACTCCTATGTGGAGAAGCTCATAGAAACAATGGTTAGAGATCGGCTCTCCGATTACCTCAAAGCCCGACACACCTTTGCCGACACTACATATGGCTTTCCTCTACAAAGGTCTGCTCAGGAGATACTCCTGCAACTTTATCGTGACGTCATTGAGCCGATCGAGCATACCAGCAATGATAAGGTTGTCCTGGCCTTGGAAATCAAAGGGGCTTTTGATAGCGTGACCCACGAAATCATTCTATGCTCTATATTTTGGACCCATCTGTCCTAAACAAACTCTCGGCATAATGCTTTCAGGTACCTATGGCAGTCCCTAACGGATCGGCACACGCACCTCCGCTTCCAAACTAGGGAGCATGGTCCATATCTCCTGGGTACTGGGGGAACACCACAGGGAGTGGTCCTCTCTGCTCTTCTGTTTAACCTCGCCATGGCTCACCTCCTCCTACTGCTGAAAGATAAACCCTGTGTGCGGCTTGCTCTGTACGCTGACAATATCATGCTGTGCGTCACCCTTGGTTCTCTTGGCAGCATTGAGGCCAGCTCGTCGCTGAGGCCTCGAATGCCCTTCAACAAAATCGGAGTATGTACATCTTCGCTCTAAACCCAAACACTCGAGAGAAATTACAACTTTTGGGAACGCCGTGCCAATCCCGGAACGCGAATAAATCCGCGTCTTGAACTCTTTATACACAGGAGCCAAAAAGCCGACAAAACTTTGTGCAAGCTACGTACGGTTGGAGATCAGGTAGGCCGCATGGTCTGTTCGATCTTGAAAGAGCGAGGAGGTCTCGGAAGCTATGATGCTCCGCGGCTCGCCAACGCTTTCGTGAGCAGTCAAATTCTGTATTTTACAGCCCCACCATGGTGGCCTGGTGGCTAAAGTACGCTGCTGCTGACCCTCAGATCGTGGCATCAAATCGCGGCTGCGGCCGCTGCATTTTCAATGGAGGCGGCATTGTTGTAGGCCCTTGTGTTCATATTCGGGTGCACGTAAAGAACCGCAGGTGGTCAAAATTTTCGGAGCCCTGCACTACGGCACCTCTCATAATCATACAGTGGTTTTGGGACGTTAAACTTCCGACATCATTATCCTGTATTCGACAGGCTGCCTACGTTTGCGCCAATGTGTTGTGAACAAACTCGAATGCATTCTCCGCAAGATATATAAGCATGTCTTTGACATCCCAATCTATATGTCTAAACAGTGCCTTGTATATTTGGGCTTGTCTAACACGTACGGGGAACTCAAGGTGGTCCAACGCAACAACCAGTTCCTGCAGCTTACCAAGTCACAGGCTAAGAGACGCTTCTTTTACCGCCTACATATATTCTACCTCTATCATGCAGAAGATTGGACTATGATCCCAGAGGACTGGCGTAGTGTGTTGGTTATTCAGCCTCTGTCCCTAAACATACCTAGGGATACTCACGAGGACAGGCGAACTGCACGAAATAGAGTCTTCATTGACGATATGGGTCCTGTTTTGAAGTCTTTCACATGGACACGTCTGGCTCTCACCAAGGATGGTGGACACGACAGCCTTAGGCTATCAAAACGTTCCTGTTCAGTTGCTCAATTTTCAAATCCAGGACAATAATCATGTAGAGTAAGTCACTAATACTCTTTCCGCAGTGGACCGCGCATATAAACTCATTATTACCGATTCGCGGAGTGCGGGCCGAAATATTACAAAAGGTCGCATTGCCAGTCACGCCACTCGAATCGTGGAGGAGGGCTATTATTTGGACTGACCGAACACTCGTTTAGTCATCTGGACCTAGTTTACTCAGGACTAGTTGGTAAAGAGGCAATCGATGCCTCATCCCGCGCCCTTGATTACCGGGAACCTCCTCGTCCTCCATCACTTCACAATTCAGAACGCAATCCCGCCACCTCTTTTCGCGAGATCCCCAAGGCGGACGAGTGCTTGCTCTTACGCCTATACACAAACACAGTATAGGGCCCGGCATACTTTTTTTTATTCTTTCTTTATTTATTTATCGTGAATACATTGAAAAGCTGACGACAAAAGCTGCATTCAAGCAGCTTGACAGGCCCATCAGCCCAATTCAAACGTCAGCAGCAGACGGCAGATATGCATGCTGTAGAAATTTACAGTAATAGACACAACACACCAAAGTATCGCAATTCTATTGCGATAACAAAAATATACAAGTAAAATATATATGCATGCTAACAACTAAACAAAGAAACGATGTTGTATTCGAAAAACATGGGAACGCTACAAACAAGAAAAAGAGAAACGACGAGGCAATACTGAAACATACAAAAGTGCAAATAGTGTCAATTTACAAAAAAAGATGCAGCGGTAAAAGAAAGACTGAAAATAAAAAGTATACGTAGTAGCTACTGCACACACCAAAACAGGAATAAGCGCTTCAAAAAAACTTAGTGCCTTTCAACCCGGCCTACTCCGGGACATACCCGCGCTGTCATAACCCACTTGCGGATACTTTCCACGTGGAAGAGGCACACCAATTTAACCCTGCAGTATCCCGATCACTTCTCCTTCACTGATACCCTAGAGAGCTTTGAGGCTGCCCTACTCGGCTGCTCATCCATGGAGGGGTCAAAAGCAATCGCGGCGAGGGCGTGTGCCACCGCGGAAGCCACACAGGTCCCAGACCGGAACTATTCCCAGACTTCACACTCGGCCCTTAAGGCCACCTTTATCTCTCACTTACAAAAGGATTCGGAAACTCCCAAGTACATGGGAGCCTACGTTATGCAGAAGCATGCGAGGGAAGGTGACCGTGTTGCAATTTTTTTTTTAGCGACACGTCATGAACTGGCGTTAAATATGTTATAAGCACCACATTCACAACGTTTGACCTTTATCCACTTCAGCTGCATATAATCATCAACACGAAAGACGTCGTCTTCATTCGAAGCGTTGATCAGGCCATTTGGCCTCATAAACGCCGTCGAGACTCCAACGCTGCTCCTTACAGAGTGTTTAAGGCTGCTTCGATCCCCAAGTCCTTTCCGCCATCACGTTCCCCTGAAGCTTCGTTCGAGTCGCCGCTTGCTACCCCGTCCGCTGTCATGGCTCAAGAGCCGTTGCCCAATACATCCAGCATCCCTGTCCAACAAACCATTCCTGCGTGGATTGTCAACGCCCGGCAGCGCGACCCACCCATCTTCTCTGGTCTTCCACGTGACGACGTCGAGGTATAGCTTAAATAATACGACATGACCAATGTTTATAACCAATGGGATGAGCCGCTAAACTTCCTCATGTCGCCTTCTATCTGTCTGATGTCACGAAAACGTGGCTTTTGTAACCACGAGAGCAGCTTCCCGGATTGGCCTACTTTTTCTCAACAAGTCCGTAGAATTTTGGGTAAACCGAACATCCATTCCGAAGAGTCGAAACGAAAGCTCGATCGGCGTGCCCAACATCCTTGGGAGACGTACACTTCGTACATTGAAGACGTTCTGCCCTTTTCCGTTGCGTAAACTCGACGATGACAGAAGGTGATCGTGTTCGCCACACCATCAAAGGGATAGGCTCTGGCTGTTAAAAACCCCACCACCGTTGAGGACGTCATCATCATATGTCAGCATCTTGATGAACTCCAAGCCATTCGATTGCACCCAGACTACCCAGACGCCAGTAAGAGCTGGCCTTCCTCGGATAGGAATTAGCACGCGCTGATTCGCACTCTGATTCGCGAGGATATTCAAGCGCAAGGGTTTTCATGTGCACCCAACCCTCGGCCTCACTCTCAATCTGCTGGTCTGCGTGACCTCATCAAAGAGGAGCTCTCATCCATAGCTGGCGCTCTCCGATCGAACACTCCGGCGCCACAACGCCACCCAAGACGTATGCGCAAGACGCTACCATGTCACCTGCTTGGGTCAGCACCCGTGTCCTCTTCCTGGGCAGTCCAACATAGCAGCATTTGCACGACCCTTGCCTATCCCAGCGCCAGTACCAGCGCCTGTGACAGCTCCAGCACACTACGCCCCCTGGCACTCGCCTTGCCGAATATGTTACTATTGTGGCATTCGGACCATATTTCACGATTTTGCCGCAAGCGCCAGCAGGATGACCACCGTGGCTACGACGTTTACGAAAGGGATTCGGAGTCATCCACGAACGAGCGCCACTCTACGAAACGTTCCTTCTCTACGACTTCTCCGCTCGTCGCACCTCACCCCTGCTATCCCGGACGCCGCCGGTACCCTTCACCTCTGCGACGCTCAACATCTCCCCAGAGACCGGCTGCGCCTACTTCTGACTACCATTGGGAAAACTAGCTGGTGCAGTTTTTGGAGGGAAAGCTGCATTGCTCCAACAAACGGCAAGACCTCCAGAGGGCCCAGCCAACTTGTTATTTGTGTATTCTGAAGGGATACCAGTTAAAGCATTGGTGGACACGGGGGCTGCCATTTCTGTTATTCATGCGGATTTGTGTTCTCGTCTACCTAAGGTTACCACACCTTATACTGGCACTCTCTTACGTAGCGCAAATGACTCGCAGATACGACCATCAACACAGTGCACTGTTAGAGTTTTCATTGATGGGATCCGGCTTGATATCCAGTTTGCTGCGCTGGCTTCTTGTGCTTTTATGCCTATTTTAAGATGGGACTTTCTTTCTGATGCTGCTGCTTCTGTGTCTTGTTCTTGTTGTTGTATGCATATTCGAGAGACGGATGGTATCTCCCCGAAATGATCACGTAGGCAGCTACGAACAGCCTATGACTTCCTCGTGCCACCTAACCACGAGCACGTTATCACGGTTATGTCTGACTCCACTGACCACGGTGACATCCTAGTCAGTCCATTGCCCGTTGTCTATCAAGAGGGATTGTACTTTCATCGAGTCTTGTCCGCTTCTCCAACGGCACCACATATCTCGCTCTACTGGATATCACCAATGAGCCAATTCTGCTGACCAAGGGCACTTTTGTAGTTTCCAGCTTGGACACAAAACCTATCTCTCTAACGGCTTCGGATACCAGTCTTGTGGAATATCGTTTAATACCAACAGATGCTCCACCTAGTACGGCTCTCGTCAATGCCATCAGCACGGATCCCACTTCCCCGAAAGCATACGAACTACTGGCGTTGTTGTCTAAGTGTAAATTTTCCTTCGAAGTACATTTCGCTGCTATAAGCCAGACTTCTGCGGTGGCTCATAGCATACACACCGACGGAACTTCTATTTTTCGTCGTCGACGATACCGTGTTTTTTCCAGTGAACGTGACATCATCGACAAGCACGTTGCTGATAGGCTCAGGCAAAACATCATCCGCCCTCCTCAAGCCCTAGGTCGTCACCTGTCGTTCGCGTGCGAATTAAAAAAAGACGGCTCAGTGCAATTCTGCGTTGGCTACACGCAGTAAACAAAGTACCCAGAAAAGACGTATATCTCTTGCCTCGCAATAATGATGCCTTAGATTCCTTACAAGGAACAGAATATTTTTCGAGCCTTGACTTGCGCTCCGCTTATTGGCAAATTCCACCGCACGAGGATGAAAAGAAAAAAAACTGATTTTTCCACACCCGACGGATTTTACGAACTTAACGTTATGCCTTTCGGTCTCTGCATTGCGCCAGCAACGTTTTAACGAATGATCGACACTATTGCGGGGTCTTAAGCGGAAAACATGCTTATGTTACCTTGACGACATCGTCATATTTCCTTCAACATTTGAACAGCACTTGCAGCCGTTAAATGAAGTTCTGACGCGTCTCGCAGCTGCTGGCCATCAGCTCAACACCAAGAAGTGCCACTTTGCTAGGAAAAGTACTAAAGTACTCGGGAATCTCGTCAGCAAAGATGGAATCTGCCCTGATCCCGACAATTTTACCACCATTCTTCACTTCCTGGTGCCTCAACGCGCCAAAGAGCTCCGAAGATTTCTTGGCTTTGCGTCGTACTTCCGGCGCTTTATACGAGACTTCGCCACCATTGCTGCGCCACTTCACTATTTCCTCTCTTCGGGAGCGTCATACGTATGGTCGGACGAATTCCAAATAGCTTTTGACACATTGCAACGTGCCCTCACGTCTGAGCCACTGCTTTGTCATTTTGATAACGCCGCACCCACCTTCCTCCATAGTGATGCCAGCAGACACGGACTCGGCGCTGTACTTTTGCAACGAACAGAGCGTTATGGCGATCGTGTGATCGCATACGCAAGTTGCACCCTCACAGCAGCAGAAAAACCTACACCATCACTGAGTAGGAGTGTCTTGCCGTTGTCTGGGTCATCCAGAAGTTTCGACCATATCTTCACGGCCGCCACATCACCATCGTCATTGACCACCACGCTTTGTGCTGGTTGTCGACGTTGAAGAATTTTTTTTAGACGTCTCGGTCGCTGGATACTTCGTCTCCAAGAATACGAGTATGACATTACCTACAAATCCGGCAAGAAACACAATGATGCCGATGCCCTTAGCCGCTGTCTTTTACAATCCTCATCAGGCACTCCTGGCCTGTCGCCAAGTGTGAGTGAATCCATCAAAGTGTCTCCATCAGTTAATTTACTCGCCACTGTCGACTTTCTTTGTACCTTTGGCAACGAGATGTTTGCATCCCACCAACGAAGCGACACTTATTGTCGCTCTATAATGCAGTGCCTTCAAGGCTCCTCTTGTCCTCCAAACTCCCGTGGTCATCGACAGCTGCGAAACTTCAAGGCTAAAAACTCAATCCTTCACCACTTTGCCTTCCACCCCGAAAGACAGCGCTGGGTTCCTGCTGGTTCTCGTTCCCTAAGGGCGCATATTTTGGAGGCGTTTCACGATGACCCCATGGCTGGTCATCTCGCTTTACAAAAAACCTAAGAACACATCCGCAGTCGTTTTGTCGGGCCTGGTCTTTCCAAGTTCGTAGTGCAATATGTTCCGTCATGCTCATTCTCCCAATTCCGCAAGTGACCAATTCCTCCTCGTTACGCTCTTTTCGATGTCATTTGCATTGACCTCTACGGAACACTACCAATATCAGCTAGCACAAAGCGCCAGATTGTCACAGCAGTTGACCACTTAACGAGGTACGCAGAAACAGCTGCAATTCCTCCCGAATCAGCAAAGGACATTGCCACATTTGTTCTGGCGGAAACCTTTCTAAGACATGCTGCACCACGCATCCTATTGAGCGACCGCAGCAAGGCGTTTTTCTCGAAAGTAATCGAACAAGTCCTCCAGGCATGTAACACAATTCACAAGACGACTTCCAGATACCATCCCCAGACTATCGGCCTCACAGAGCGCTTCCACCGAACTTTGACCGACATAATATCTATGTATATCAACGCCGACTACACCAATTGGGATACCATCCTGCCATTTGTGACTTTTGCGTACAATGCCGCTACGCAGCGCACCATGGGCCATTCCTCATTTTTTCTCGTCTACGGCTGTCAACCGACATGCGCGCTCGACATCTCCTTTTTTGACGTCCTTGTGAACTCGTCATCGTCATCGAGGGAGCACCTAATCTCTCGCCTGGCCGATTGCCGCTGACGCGCCCACCTCAATAATGAGGCATGCCAACAAGAGCGGAAGACTCGTTACGATGGCGTCCACCGCGTAGTTCACTTCAATACTGGAGACTAAGTAATGTTGTGGACCCCAATGCAGATTCCCATCTTGTGTGATACGTTTCACTCATGTTTCATCGGCCCCTACGCTATAGTCGAGATGACGTCTCCTGTTAACTACCAAGTAACCCCTGTTGTCATGCCTTCCGACGGCCGTTTTTATGGTACGCAGATTGTTCACGTGTCGCACGTCAAACCATTCGTGCGACGTACACCACCGTCATAAACAGCGGCCCAATTGGCCGCTTCCGCGCGAGAGGGGAATTAGTGTAAGCACAATATTCACAACGTTCGGCCTTCATCTTTTTCATCTATATATAATCATCATCACGAAAAACGTTGTCTTCTTTCGAAGCGTTGATCAGGCGATTCGGCTTAATAAACGCCGTCGAGACCCCAACGCTGCTACTGTCTTACAATATGTACAAATGATGCTCGTACAGACATATGTCTAAAAGTTGCAGATGTTTATATATTCAGTTCTTTGCACTTGCGCATAGATGCCAATTTTAACTTGCGTATTAGCAACACCAGAAGCTGATATGAAGCACTGATGCTCGCGAGGAATTTTGTAATGGACAATGCTACATGAATCAATTTCTGCGCATGGCACCTAAGCACAGTTGACGTTAACCCGACGTGATGGCTGTTTTAAAGTAGTACAAATGTAATGTTTATTAAATTGTAAAGGCAGAACTGCAACCACTATTGACGTTTACCGAAAGTTACTGTCTATTTGAAAAGTAGTTCCAAGTTCTGGCGTATCTCTGTGGTAAACTGTTTTATTGCCACGCTGCGTTTGGGTTCAATTTCAGCTGAGACCATGACATTTATTCGTTTTATTCGTCGGGTTGAAGCTACCAAAGTCAGATATTTCTTAACACTCGCACGTGAAAATTGCCCTTGAGTGTTATGGTCGTTCTTAGGTAGAAAAGTGCGAATCACCATGGCACATACCCGCATAGTAGCGGCGGATTTCCACCCGTGGGTATGTTCCCCTGCCTGGCGAGAAGTGTTTGCCGATGTACGCGACGGCATTGCGACATTATCCATGCCTTGACCAGCGCATTATATTCAATAAATCATCGTACCCTCCCATGCCAATATCGGTTCACGTCGAGTTAAGGGGGTGAGCATGAGAGCACTCAAACGTACGCCGCTATATATATATATATATATATATATATATATATATATATATATATATATATATATATATATATGTATATATATATAAATATACATATATATATATATACATATATATATATATACATATATATATATGTATATATATATATATATATATATATATATATCATCAGCCTGGCTACGTCCACTGCAGAACATGTTCCATGTTCCTCTCCCATGTTCCTCTCCCATGTTCCGCCACTTAACATGTTCCTCTCCCATGTTCCGCCACTTAACCCGGTCCTGTGCTTGCTGCTGCCAATTTATACCCGCAAACTTCTTAATTTCATCTGCCCACCTAACCTTCTGTCTCCCCCTAACCCGCTTTCCTTCTCTGGGAATCCAGTTAATTACTCTTAATGACCAGCGCTTATCCTGTCTACGCGCTACATGCCCGGCCCATGTCCATTTCCTCTTCTTTATTTCAACTATGATATCCTTAACCCCCGTTTGTCCCCTAATCCACTCCGCTCTCTTCTTGTCTCTCAAGGTTACACCTTCCATTTTTCTTTCCATTGCTCGATGCGTCATCCTCAATTTAAGCTGAACCCTCTTTGTGAGTCTCCAGGTTTCTGCTCCGTAGCTAAGTACCGGCAAGATACAGCTGTTATATACCTTCCTCTTAAGGGATAATGGCAATCTACCTGTCATAATTTGAGAGTGCTTGCCGAATCTGCTCCACCCCATTCTTATTCTTCTAGTTACTTCAATCTCGTGGTTCGGCTCTGCTGTTATTACCTGCCCTAAGTAGACAAAGTCTTTTACAACTTTAAGTGCACTATTACCTATCTCGAAGCGCTGTTCCTTTCCGAGGTTCTTGTACATTACTTTCGTTTTCTGCAGCTTAATTTTAAGACCCACCTTTATGCTCTCGCTGTGTAACTCCGTAATCATGAGTTGCAATTCGTCCCCTGAGTTACTCAGCAATGCAATGTCATCGGCGAAGCGCAGGTTACTAAGGTATTCTCCATTAACTCTTATCCCTAACTGTTCCCATTCTAGGCTTCTGAAAACCTCCTGTAAACACGCGGTAAATAGCATTCGGGAGATTGTGTCCCCCTGCTTTACACCCTTCTTGATTGGTATTCTGTTGCTTTCTTTGTGAAGGACTATGGTAGCAGGTGATCCCCTGTAGATTTCTTCCAGAATGTTTATATATACTTCATCTACGCTCTGATTTCGCAGTTTCTGCATGATGGCTGTTATTTCGACTGAATCAAACGCCTTCTCGTTCTCTATGAAGGCTATGTATAGTGGTTGGTTATACTCTGAGCATTTGTCTATTACCTGATTGATAGTATGAATGTGGTCAATTGTTGAGTAGCCTGTTCGAAATCCTGCTTGTTCCTTTGGTTGATTGAATTCTAATGTTTTCTTTACTCTGTTAGCAATTACCTTTGTAAATAGCTTGTACACTACAGAAAGCAAGCTGATCGGCCTGTAATTCTTCAAGTCCTTGTCATCTCCTTTCTTATGTATTAAGATTATGTTAGCGTTCTTCCAATGATTGATTGATTGATTTGTGGGGTTTAACGTCCCAAAACCACCATATGATTATGAGAGACGCCGTAGTGGAGGGCTCCGGAAATTTAGACCACCTGGGGTTCTTTAACGTGCACCCAAATCTGAGCACACGGGCCTACAACATTTCCGCCTCCATCGGAAATGCAGCCGCCGCAGCCGGGATTCGAACCCGCGCCCTGCGGGTCAGCAGCCGAGTACCTTAGCCACTAGACCACCGCGGCGGGGCAGCGTTCTTCCAAGACTCTGGTACCCTTCCCGTCAGCAGACACCTCGTAAACAGGGTGGCTAGTTTTTCTAACACAATCTGTCCTCCGTCTTTCAGCAGATCTGATGTTACCTGATCCTCACCAGCAGCTTTGCCTCTTTGCATGCTCTCCAAAGCTTTTCTGACTTCTTCTATCATTACTGGTGGGGTGTCCTCTGGGTTACTGCTAGGTCTTATAGTATTAAGGTCGTTGTTGTCTCGGCTACTCTACAGATCTCTGTAAAACTCTTCCGCTATCTTAACTATCCTATCCATATTGGTAGTTATTTTGCCTTCTTTGTCCCTTAGCGCATACATCCTACTTTTGCCTATCCGAAGTTTCCTCTTCACTGCTTTGAAGCTTCCTCCGTTTTTCAGAGCGTGTTCAAGTCTCTCCATGTTCTACCTTCTTACATCGCATACTTTACGTCTAATAATCAACTTCGAAAGCTCTGCCAGTTCCATTTCGTCTGTTGTACTTGACACTTTCATAGTTTGACGCTTCTTAATTAGGTTCTTCGTTTCCTGGGAAAGCTTGCCAGTGTCCTGTCTAACTACCCTGCCTCAAACTTCCACTGCACACTCCGTAATGATACTCGTCAGATTATCATTCATTGTATCAACGCTAAGGTTGGTTTCCTCACTAAGAGCCGAGTACATGTTCTGTAACGACACTCTGAATTCCTGTACTTTCCCTCTCATTGCTAGCTCATTGATTGGCTTCTTGCGTATCAGTTTCTGTCGTCCCTTCTTCAAGTCTAGGCGAATTCGAGACCGTACCATTCTATGGTCACTGCATCGTACCTTGCCAACCACTTCCACATCCTGCACGATTCCTGGGTGTGCGGTCATTATAAAGTCTATTTCGCTCTTATTTTCGCCATTAGGGCTCCTCTACGTCCACCTGCGGTTTTCTAGTTTTTGGTAGAAGGTATTCAAATTCCGTAAATTATTGCGTTCTGCGAATTCTACTAGTAGCTCTCCTCTGGCGTTTCTAGTGCCGATGCCGTAATCTCCTACTGCCTGTTCTCCAGCCTGCGTCTTCCCTACCTTTGCATTAAAGTCGCCCATCACTATAGTATACAGTGTTTTTACCTTACTCATTGCCGATTCCACGTCTTCATAGCTTTCAACTGAAGCGTCGTCATGGCTGGATGTAGGCGCGTAAGCCTGTACTACCTTCATCTTGTATCGTTTATTCAGTTTAATTACGATACCTAGCACCCTTTCATTGATGCTATAGTATTCCTCTATGTTGCCAGCTATGTTTCTGTGTATTAAGAACCCCCCTCCCAGTTCTCTTCTGTCTGCCAAGCCCCGATAGCAAAGGACGTGCTGCCCATTCTGTAGCACTGTATAGGCCTCATCTGTCCTCCTAACCTCACTGAGCCCTATTATATCCCACTTAACACCCTCTAGCCCTTCGAGTAGTACAGCTAGACTTCCCTCACTAGATAAGGTTCTAGCGATAAACGTTGCCAAGTTCAGGTTCCAATGGCGGCCTGTAGTCCAGAGAGTCTTAGCACCCTCTGCTGCGTTGCAGATCTGACCGCCGCCGTAGTCAGTCGCTTCGCAGCTGCTGAGGACTGGGGGCCGTGAGTTATTTGGAATATGCATGTGGGAGGTATATATATATATATATATATATATATATATATATATATATATATATATATATATAAATATATAGCGGCCCTCCCTCCATCCAAAAAAGTGGATGGAGGGAGGGCCGCTGTGATAGCTCAGTGGTTAGAGCATCGAACGCGTAATTCGAAGGTCGTAGGTTCGATTCCTGCTCACAGTTGGTAAAGTTTTCATGCACTTTTCTTGCTTCTTATTTACATTCCATTGGTTTTAATAACTTCCCCTGTACATTCCTTGGCATTACTGTCTGTTATCCCTACTGAAACGTTCCGTATGAAATCTTACGGAAAATATATGGACTCCGTAACATTTCCTTATGCTACATACGGAAAAAATATGGAGTTTTATGGAGATATACGGAAGTTGTATGGCATTTACGGAAAGCTTCTTATGGAGTATAAGGAAGGATAAGGAAATCTTATGGCGTATACGGAAAGCTTTTTATGGAGTATACGGAAAGATAAGGAAAATGTATGGCATATATGGAAAGCTTTTTATGGAGTATATGGAAGGATAAGGAAAGATAAGGAAACTTATGGAGCATACAGAGAGTTCATGATGGAAGGATAAGGAAAGTGTATGGAGTGTACAGAAGCTTTCACAAGGAAAATGCAGAATGTAAGGTCTTACGGAAATATACAGATTTTGTAAGGTGCTTACGAAAATGTGCAATAGTGTATGAAAGGCATGTGGATTGTTGCAAAAATGTGGAAACTCTACAGTTGTTGTCACATTTTAAGCAGAAAATCCGAGCTCTATAAAGTTATAAATCAATGCACAGTGACATATATAGTACAAAAGAATAACACAGCCTAGTCTGTGTTGTCAATCACCGCTGTTCGCCCTTTTCCAGAATGAATAACACTTCTGTAGATGACCAGGTCTCTACAAAAGTCTGTCACACGGAAAATGTGTGATTCACAAGGAATGACAATAACTGTCATTTTACTTGCATGCTGTCACACGAAAACAAATCAAGCAAAAAAAGCATAACTTCAAGGGCTCGTTTTTTGGTAGAAACAATAATAATGAGAACTAAATTCAATGTAAATGAACTTGTCAATAATAATGAAACTGTTCTCATTAACATTGGCAAAGAGAAATGTCATTTTAAAATATCGGCCATGAGCTTAGCTCTCCTGAGCACCGACAAAAGAAATGAAAATCTATGAAAACTAATTGCATGTAGCCTAAAAATAATATTTTATTGATAGTATATGCTCCTACAATATAAATACAGCTATACACAACTTGTCACAGCTTCACGACAGAAACGAGGTAGGGGCAGAGGAAGTGGTCAGAAAAATAATTAAGTATGAGAGCACAACTGATATGTACAAACACATAATGGTGCTTATCACTGATGCACGGATGGTTGTGTATAGAGCTGGGTCGTTTTGAGATTGTCAAAAGCATTGTTTCAGACCACCATGCAGATTACGCTTCAATTGTAGTGCTACATAAGACACAACTTATGGGCCAGCTTTAATGAATAAGAAGATTATAGGTTAAACAAATGCTTTAATATATATCATATCATGACTGCATGGACGCATACAAGCTATGTAAAGCGCAATAAAGTGAGGACGCATGAGCTTCTCTTGATGCTTCAGTTCTACATAGATGCTTCAACTGTGCTGCAAAGAAATTTAACCAATGCTTGTGTGTGCAACATTGTCCATTTTAAATTATCTATATGTATACATAAAATTCCTACTGCGAGTTAAGCTACGTAGCACTCCATAACTCTTCCTTTTATTAAGGGCAATTTTTCAAACAATCAACATTATTCATTTTCTGTCTGATGACTTCATGCCCGCAATTCTTGGTTTGGCTCGATCACAATTGTGCAGCCCTTATTTTGGAGGAATCAAAAAACATCAACCAAAATATATTTTGGAACTGCTTCTCGGTGATATTGCCTTCCCTCAACTGCCACAGCTTGAGATGAGTCATATAGCAAGTCTCGTGCATACCTAGGGCCTACCCTTGAAGAAACTGGTCCGGCTATGAAATGCTCAGTTTTTTCTCAAATAAATTTTTTGGTTTGAGTTTTCTCACTTCTCGAGTCCCTTCACAATCAATCAGACCCATTGTTCCCCTTAGTCCTTAATTTTGTTATATTATGAAATAAATAAAAAAATTAATAATGAAAATAAAAATCATAATAACTGTTGCGCAAAAAACACAGTCCCACATACGTACTTGAACGCAATATTGCTTTTATTTTGTTTTAGAACCTAAGGTATTAGAAAAGATAGCAGTACAATAAAAACGTTGAAAAAAAAAAACAAAAAAAAAATTAAACTTTGCGGGACTCGAACCTGCGGCACTTAGTTGTGCTCGCGTACGTGAACCGAGTGCGTTAGCTTGCTAAGCTATTCGCGCTGAAGATAGCTTGGTGTTTAAGTTATGTATATAAATTTGCTTTTTACACGCTATGTGTTGGTATATTTATGTACGATATGCGATCGTATCTATTGTTGTGTGCATATGTTTTGGGATTGCATATACGTCACATGCTTTTCGCATGTCTTTCAACTATAGATTGCTGCACCGCCGCGGATGAAAACAAGTATTTTTACACCCACACACAAGCTTGAGCAGTTGAAGGTTGTTTCCCGGGGCTCTCTTGCGATTGAGTCGGCCACCACAGGGAATCATAGTGATACGCCATTAATCCCTGCATCTACCTGTATTCCACTTAGTAGCTCTATCGCTTAATGACAAATCGAGTGCGGGGCGCGACGGTATTGCGCACGACCATGCCTCGCGTAGCGGCGACATCAGCTGATTGCGCCGGCCGGCTTGCTTCGATTTGCTTCAGAGCAAAGAAATGTCATACCTTGAAAGATTGCGTACTGCACTACGTCAAAATGTTACTGCTTTGTAGCCATCCTATGATTCATATCACTACTGTAGAGCTTTGCGTCGGCGACACGCACCGAACGTGAAACCGCACTACGTCTGTCGTAGAAGCAGTAGGAGGCTGTCGTCTGCTAGAACAAAAACAAAACAAAGACCTGCGAAAATATTCATAAGTTGTAACTTGTTTTTTGAATAACCGTTTATCACTTTTAAAGTTATTTTGCCAGATAACATACATCTTTTTTTTCAGTTTATAGCAGCGACAGATGTTTTTTTTTTCCTCACACAAATATCCAAGCCAAATCCATTCACAGCTAAAGCCACATGTTGTTTGTCTTTGTCTCCGTGGGCATGCTCTCTCATGTGTTCGCGCTGCTACACACGAGAGCACGAAATGTTAAATTTACGCAAGGAAGCGCCGTTCCTCGTTCGTGTGATGTGCTAAGATTGCGCCCTATTCCCGCGGTTGTCCGAGTGCGGATCAAGTGCGAGTCGTCCAAGGAATCGGCGGGTTGGGCGGGCGCTCGAAGGACTCCGAGGTGACGGCTGACGCCTGTGGTCGCTTCCCTCAGGACAGTGTGAAAGAAACTAAAGGTAAGGGGGACACATTTTTATGTAGACCAAGTATGCCACTCAGTGCAAGTGTGTGTTGCTGCACTCGAACCAGGCGTCGCGAAACGGCAACCTTACGCGCCTTTGCGAGTGCGGTTGCCGATTCGCTTTGACAACGCTAACGCCAGCAGAGCCATGGCGCATCGGCGCGGCCTTACTGGAGCTAATTCGAGACAACTGCGGCAACGTGCATGTGTATGGTGATCGATTTTTTCTTATGTGCAATGTAGTGAGGAAGACGCACACGGCGCTTGCTACGTTGTTAATTAAACGAAGCCTGCAGTGCCATTTCATGCAAAGCAGCATTTTGTTTACGTTCGCGGGCGATGCAATTTGTAACTTGGCTCGATTCACCTAGCCAACCGCCTAAGTGGGTTGATTAGCATACGTTCACGGTAGAGCGTTATTATGCCCCTAAACAGTGGCGTGTGCTTGTTGAAAGATATAATGTGTGTGCCTAGTGTAGAGAGAGAGAGAGAGGTGTTCGTGCAATCTGCATGTGTACCTGCAAGACGCCTTTGCTTGTAACTAATAATGTACCGGCCAGCACCTACATTGTACGCCTGACTTTGAAGAAAACTTGCATGCACAATGTGAGATTTTGTAATCTGCCAGAGTTGCTTTTTATAAAATAATACACTGCCAGCATGTTCAAAATATGTTTCACTGCTGTGTGGCAGGGGTGCGGTTATCACGCTGTTGTGTAGTTGCTGATGCAAGCACTTATAGTTTTGATGCGTTAATATTTCTCATCTAACTCATCAGGTGTTTGGCTGTTTCAGCACAAACAAGACAAAGAGAGAAGGAAGACGGGTAATGACAGGACCAGTGCCGACTTTTGTTTGCAGGAGAATACCCATGTTGGTGTATTTATTGTGACAGCCTTTCTGTGTTGCTTTTTTGCCCAATTTATGCAACAACAAAGTTGTCAGCAATATGAGAGAGAGAACATTGAAATTAGCTTTTAAAGATCATGGTGACTAAATGCCTAGTAACTCACAGCACAAAGTAACAACAAAAGACATCAGTATGATCAATGTGGATGAGTACAGTCTTGCATCTAAAATATATATTGTGCAAAATGTTGCCTAAGTAAGAAACCTCTCTATGTTTGCAAATAGTGTGACGTCACTTCGAGCACCGTGCCAGCCATTCCCTCCCTCTGTGCAAGGGCTGGTTGGCAAGGAAGTTGTTTGTGACGTTCCTGATAGACCACCGAGATGTATGCGATTCTAAACCTGTAGCCTAATATATACGTAATCTTTTGTGCAGTTACATCGCTGCATCTGACACCTACAACTTATTTGCATATTTACATTGCTCCCTTAGGACCTAACACACAAACTTGTTGTTTGCATTGTCACTTCATGAATATCGAGCGGTAAAGGTACTGAGTATATGTGAAACAAGAATCTCTGCTTATTACATGAAGAAATATGAGGCCTTCGATAAAACGAGTTATACCTTTATTGAGCTTGCGTACTCGTCGGGGCGATTCATACATGCAGCTTCAGCAAATGGTATCTTCCAGCCCGGTGACCTTGCAATTTTTTTCTGCACACAGCGCAAACACCGAGATGTACCCACTCGCAGATAGTCACGTCAAGTGCATATTTACCTTGACTAAAATGTCGAATCAAGTTTTTTCATCGACCGATCCCTGCCATGAGTGCTAGTCTTCGTAAACAAGACACATTGTTATTGACACTGGACACACCACACTCAGTATTCTCAGTTGAACCGATATTCTCAATACCTTTCAATGCACACTACATGCCGCAATCAACAGTGCACATTTTTGAAGACTATGCCGCTGTTGCTCGCACAGGCCACCACGTGTGTTCACTTCTTCAAGATAAACAGACAGCGTGGCAAATATTTTACCACACAGCTGGATGTTTGCTGACACATACTACAGCTAATGTCGACATTGTAACGTGAAGTGTAAGCTTTGAAAAATTAAAACTTGCCCCAAACACCGCACGACTGTACCGGGCTGAGCCACCAGCGGGAGTGTTTTTCCAGCCACTTCTTTTACATGTGCCAGTGACATCATGCTGTGACGTACCTCGGTAGGGGCCTATCGCTGCACACTTTATGTGAATGAGGGTCCTGTTAGTGAAAGCAGGCATTGTTGATTTCGTAACTTGTTCATGCCCAACTGGACCTTCATTTGCACAAGTTGTCTGACTGATATTCAGGCGAACTTTTGTGTAATAAATTATACAGTTGGCAGTCTGTGCTTGCCCCATACTGTTGTTACTGGGGTTTCTTGTTGTTACTTTGCGCTGCTCATTACTACTCACCTACACAAACTAGCCTATCTTGCCGCTGTTTTGGACAAGATGCAGCAGGCAAGTGCGATAGTGTTCATAACTTTAAATTCTCGAGCAAAATTGATCGTTTCATATTCAGTTAGTTGCATTCATATCGGTACATTATAAGATCATTGATTAAACATGAATCCGTGTTCCTTTACATAATGCTCACAACTTTTATATCAAATTGAATGGTGTTTATAAAAAACATGGGTTTTAGCTAAACTTCATGCTCTTTTCTCGAAGAGCTGACAAAACGCTATTGCATGCTTACTTGCCATGAATTGGACTGTGTTCTAAATACATTGCAAATCTTCACCGGACTGCCAGCACACTTCACATTGGGGGAACATTTAATAACCATGGATTGATTAATTAAGAACGGAAAGAAAGAAGCGGCAGGCCGGGATACTTGATATTGGCATGCGTTTTGCTACCCAGCGCATTATCATGCAAACTTCCTATAGAGTGGTTATGCGTCTTGCATGTGTGTCTGTAAACCAAGAACTTTGGGTAGAACTATATTTATCTTACAAATGGTTGCAGGACTGTGGAGGCTGTAAGGCTGCTTAGGAATGGTGGAATCCCTGGACATGTGTTCAACCTTGCTGCATCAGCTCCTTGGTGTTTTCACGGCATCTTTACAGATCAGCTCCTTGGTGTTTTCACGGCATCTTTACAGATGTGTTGGGTGAGTAAAGCAAGCAGGTTTCAACACAAGGAAAAGTATAATATGGCAGCACCTCTTGTGCGTGCCTTACATCCCAAGTATATCAAATATTTATCTTGCCTTGTGGCCTGTAATTTTTAAAGAGACACTTCTTTTTGCTTTATATTTGAGTCTTGATGCTTCGACAGCAATGTATTTGTGTTTGACAGCAAGTGTTCTTGAACAAATAACTGATCTCAATAATGACAAAACACCCTTCATACTTGGTCCTTAGCATAAGCTAGCACTTATCTGTAGCAGATTCAATTATTCATTTTTTGCTGGGATGATAATGGGCAAATAGCAAAGGCAAGTTCAGATTGGAGTGGTCGGTGACGTGTGTTTAGGCTCTGCCATATTGCTTTGCAACCAGAGTTACTTGTGGCCACATATAAAATGAAGCCACATGATGTGCATTCTAAATGAGATTACCATATCACATTTCACTGCATCTTAATATGTGCCAAACAAATGCAGATATCATTAGCTTGCCACTATAAAGGTATCCTAAACCAACACAAGGTTGAAATTTAGTCGTGGTGTTGCAGCTGTGTATGACTCTACAATGGATACATAGCCGTGATAATTTGTCTATATGTGGTCGCAATAGTAATGTTACACACATTGTACGATATAAAAGAGGTCTGCGCTTATTTCGCTTTTTTTCGCTATGCTTCTTTGTTGTCTCTTCTTGCCATGTGCTCCTCCTCACTGTACAAGGAGCAAGAGCAGTGGGCATACAAAGACGTATTTAAAAAAAAATGTTGTAAGGTGAGCACTGAGAAGCTGAACACTTCCAAAAGGCTCAAAGAGGTAAAGGTATTGTTTCTTGCTACTTTTTGGGCACCCATAGCTAGTTGTGTTGCTGCAGTTAAAAAATAAGTGAAATGTTAAAAATTAATTGTAGATGGTTTGGCACCCATAATTGCAGTTACTTACAGAACTAGGTTTCAATGCGTAAGCAAAATCTGTTTACTCTAAATCAATCCTAATGATATCTGAAATTCAGGAAATATTCACAGAAAAGTTCAGGAAAAGGCTAAGTGGTTGCCCCTTGAATGTGAAAAAGATACCCTTCTTCTAAAAGGTCAATAGACAGTCTAGTAGTCTCGATATTACATGCACTATAAAATATTCTGGTGTGGTGCTTTTCATGCATGTTATAATGAGAGGGTTTTTTATTGAACTGTTGTCACTTTGCCCTGCATTGCTGAAATTGTTCACATAGTTATAATACATGAATCACTTTATGCCCTTTGATTTTATGCAAATGGTTTGCTTACCCAGTCGGTTTAACTTGATCTGGATAAAATCATAAACGCTCTAAAATTTTTTTTACTATACAGCAGGTTTATTTTTAAAATACGCGACCTTTGATGTGAACGCAGTTGGTGGCGTGCTTGATTAATCCTTCACTATCACCACTCTAACTACACCTGCTACAGTGCATAGTGTGACAAAAGTAATGGTACTTAACATTACGGGCAGCATACACTTTTATGTCTCAAAATAGGTTAAAAAGCCTGGTAAAAATGTGTGTACGTTTTTTTTTCGCTCCAACTAAATATTCGGGTCTACTCAAAGTAGCTTCCACTCTTTTAAGTTCCTCAAACATTTAGGTGTTCAAAAGAAGTATCAATGCCATATACTTTCTTTGTCAGCCTACTCACCACTCTAATAATGAGAATTACCCGACAACATTACTCAGGAAAATATAGGGATGTTATAAAAAGTAATGTCAATTCAATTGTCAAAAAATGTCAACACATTAGTAACTTGCCGCCAAGTTACGTTTTCGTTCACTTTTCTTTTCACAATTTTGTGAAAGCTATTTTTGATAACATCACCTATAGTTTGTTTGGCATCATTGTCTGCTAGTTCTCATTATAATGTGTTCAACAAAGACAACAAACCCTTAAATTTATAGTTCTTTCCCTTACTCATGAATCTGAAACAGTGAATCTCGGTAATCTTAGCGGTGTGTGACTTGTTTTTTTTTTTTATCAGTTGTGCATGTATTCAAGTACATGCATTTAGGTGGGAGGGCGAACTATTGCCTCCTCCTGTGACTAGCAGATTTTCTGAGAACGGACAGATGCATAATGCTGCCAAAGAAGTATAGAGATATTGGAAGTAATCGTAACGTAATTGCAATCGTAATGTAATTGCCAGTAGGCAAAAAAAAGGTGTCCCACACTCGCCATAATGGTAACAGGCAGCGCTGATTGACTCTTCCATGTATAAATGCACATATATACCGTACAAAATGGAAGAGGGATAGCCGCCATGGTAGCTCAGTTGATAGAGCATCGGACATGTTATTCGAAGTTCGCAGGCTCGGTCCCTGTACAGGGCAGGTTATCTTTTTTTTTTTTCCTGCCCCGCCACGGTGGTCTAGTGGCTAAGGTACTCGGCTGCTGACCCGCAGGTCGTGGGTTCGAATCCCGGCTGTGGCGGCTGCATTTCCGATGGAGGCGGAAATGTTGTAGGCCCGTGTACTCAGATTTGGGTGCACGTTAAAGAACCCCAGGTGGTCAAAATTTCCGGAGCCCTCCACTACGGCGTCTCTCATAATCATATGGTGGTTTTGGGACATTAAACCCCACAAATCAATCAATATCTTTTTTTTCCTTCTACTTTTCTTTCTTCACAATTACAACACTTCTATTCTTCTTGAAGATTTTCTGGTGTAAAAAAGGTACCTTATAATCTGAAGAGGCAAACAGAATGTGCCAGTGTACGAGTTAGCTCTTGTAGTGGTTACAAGTAAGATATGTTTTGAAGAATAAATCATTCTGCCACTTGGCTAAAGAATGGCTACAGGACATGGCGCTGGATGCACTTTGTTATTTTTGAATCAAGCTATCTTGTATTCTATTTTTATAAATTACATGGGATACACATGACGGTATCACACACTTTAACGCCACAAAGATTATACAGTGAACAATGTTATAAATGCGAAATTGCATAAGGATAAGGTGAAAACTGCACCCTCAACGAGAATGTACAGAAAGCACAGGGTGCAGGCGTCATTCCTTCTGCCCGTGCTTTTCAAGTGCAAGCTGTTTTCACCTCGTTCTGACCAACTAACTAGATTGAGATGTGTTGTTATAGTGCAAGAGGATGCTCCACGGGAAACTAGGTTTGTCTCAAAGTCTGTGTGTGTCTTTCAACCTATATGGTGCCCGGTTCAAGAGTTCATGCAGACCAGATCGTGTAAAACAGGACCGTGTAAAATGGACCGTGTAAATAAAATAAAATGGACCATGTAAATAAACAGGATCGTGTAAAATGTCGTTTTCGTGTGCAACTGTAGTTGTGGTTGTGCTGAATGACCTTTCTTTATATACACTACATAACAAACTTGCTTTTTTAGAGTCGAGTGCATCTTCGGATCAATTGTAAATGTTTGCATATGCGAGGCTTTAAGTTTTATAAGAAATTCCTCAGTGTGCCACGAGGAAATGTGTGTTCAGCGAAAATTTGTATATCATTATATACAACTCTTAAAGCCTCGTCTACAACTTTATGCAGGTTGACCTTGAGCAGAAAACGAGGAGCGGCAGCAGCCCCCAGAAAAGAGCAAGCACCCTCCAAGCTCCCGAAGCTCTCTTCGACAGGAACAGCAAGGTCACTGTGTGGCATTGAAAACCATTGCAAGGAGTGCCTTATCAGTACACTGTGCTGCTCTTTCATCGCAGAAGACGAAGTTGACCACTCCAGAGGAACTTTACGCTGTGTATTGTGAGTGCTTCAGTGGTTTTGTTTTTGTCCAGCCAGCAGTTAAGAAATCATGTGTCAGATTCAGCCAGGATGGCTAGAGGGAGTCGGGCAGGCATGTTTGGACATTTGTCTAGCCAAGTAGTGCCAATTTTCGCACTGGTCCTGTTGGAGTTACTGCCAGAATCACAGAAGCTACGTCACCTCTCTAAATGTACAGATGTGTCGGGGAAGATTAGCTGCATGAGGTTTTTCTATAACTGATAGCTGCCAACATTCTTCATTATACAGGAGTTTTGTTCCTCACTTATGGGTGTACAGCCCTCTACAGAAAAAATGCAACACGTCTACTTCCAGAAGACTCCAAGGCCCTATTTGTAGGTTTTTTCGGCTTGTATCATAAGCACCTCGTTTGGGGTACATGAACATTTTATAAACATGTACAGCGAAAATTTTGGGTGGCTGGTCGTTTTGTCGTTATCTTGTTCCTCGCAGTATTCTTAAGCATGTTGTGCATTACGTTGTCAATCTGGTTCATGTGCATAGAAGACATTACGAAGTTTCAGGCTACAGTATAAAAAGCCTGGAGGCAAGCTATCAATAATTTTTTAACAGAGTTGCTTAATCTGATACATGATACATCACTAAACTTTCGTGCGTATTCATCAATGTAAGCTCGTTTTAGTGTTATCCAAAATGAAGATGTGAGTCGACAGATGGAAACATCTAGTGGGGTAATCAGGGTGAACAGTAGAAGTGCTTCAGACAGGCTGGCCGATGTTGCGATAGGAGGACCTATTTTTAGAAGTCACCTTGTCATCCTTGGCGTGTTAGTTTAAACGGGGTCAGTAATGACATCATCTATTGGTATAGGCGTGTGTGCCTGTTGGAAATGTTTGTCTGAAAAAAAAAAAAACCCTATAACGCAGAAGAGTGCAGCCCTTGCTTCTTTTCAAGTTAGGTTGCGCTGATACAAAGTGTTCTCCTGTTGGAGGTTGGGGGTAAGGGAAGCAAAAAAAAGATAAATGATAGAAAAGAAGAAAAAAGAAAAAAGAAAAGGGGAATGCAAAGTAAAAGTAGTGCTACACTGCTCCTACTTTGCATCCCCCCTTTTCATCTTTTTTTTCCCTTGTTTTATTTTTTCACCTTTTTTGTTACATTTGCATTGTCCCATCTAGTGCATGAATCAATGACACATGGCTTTGCTATAGCGAAGATGCCTATGTGGTGTTGGATTGAACAGTGCATTGTACTTCATTTAGTTAATTACAGACTGATCAGTCTTGCAATAAGTGCTTCCTGTCTATCACCACACATGTTCAATTGAAAAGTTTGTGCTTGGCTCTTAGTATGCTGGTATATCGCTTGTGTCTTGGACTACTCAAAATGAATGTTATTTTGCTGCTGTTTATGGTAATGAATTTATCCAACATGAAAATATCTTGCCTTGTGAACTTTGTCGGACCTGCCTTTCTTTTTCTTTCCTATGCAGGCATTGTATGTGAGGGAGGCAGTAACAGAGAGGTGATAGCTTGAGCTTCGGAAGAATAAATGCTGGCAGTGAGGCAATTACGCATCAAACATCCCAGCCATTTTGCCAACCGTCCTATATGTGTTTTGAAAAAAAAAAAATATTGTGCTCGTTTACTGTATTTTTCTGAAAACAGCAAAATGCTAAAGTATATCGCAGAGAACAAAATATTAGGCCACGTTGGTGCCTTCTGGACTTCCCAGGATGTCGTCTGGGTGTTGTTTGTAAAAAGTAAAGTGTTTCAAAAATACTGCCTCTTCTACACCAAATTCGGTCTTGGTATTAAGTAAAGGTGCTTGTGTGTAGTGCATGAAGCTCAGTAATATTAGTGCAATTTTTTTGCCACATCAAAAGCAAGGAAGTAGTTTTCTTTATATGGCAAGTTATATGATTACACTTTGTCTTAAAGTAGAAATGAATTTTTGAAGTTTTCTTATGATGGCTATTTTCTGCATTTGATGTACGACAGCTTCCGTTCCGAAGTTCCCCATGGCCCTCAATAGGAGACTTCAAAAATCATTTTCCTCATTTAAACAAAATTTGTAATGATAACA
Organism: Rhipicephalus microplus; assembly: GCF_043290135.1. Taxonomy (NCBI): domain Eukaryota; kingdom Metazoa; phylum Arthropoda; class Arachnida; order Ixodida; family Ixodidae; genus Rhipicephalus; species Rhipicephalus microplus. The sequence continues at coordinate 30,082 of NW_027464820.1, forward strand.
CTTGCCATGTAACAAGAACTGTTTATTTGCTTTCAACTTACATATAAAAGTAATTTTCAATTAGACAAACACACAGCTCAAATTGCATCTCAATGTGGACAAAAACGATTATATAGTGATATTTGTAATCTGGACCTAACATTATTTTTTTTCGTAAAATATAACTTCTGTGCAGTGAGTATTTGTGGCTCAAATATTCATACAAAATGCAGTATTGCCATATAAGAAATGCAAACGATAAACAGTTTGGCGGAATTCTTCAAAGCCTATGTAGCAGAAAAATTGCACCAATGTTACTTGACTTCAAATACTTTAAGAAGCATCTTTACTTAATATGAAGATCAAATTTGATGTGGCAAGAAAAAGCGGTACTTTGAAATTTTTCTCACAAATAACACCCGCACGACATTCTGCAAAATTCTGAAGGTACCCACGTGACCACTACTCTTTTCTCTTCAAAACATTTCTGCAAATAACTATTTTCAGAAGAGTAAATTACCATCATTTTTTAAACTATACATCTGTGATGGTCGCCAGGCAGTATGGTTTGTATGTTTGGCGTAGAATAGCCCAGTGCAAAAAACAACAAATGGCTGAGCATCCTTTGACGCTCGGGCAATTTCGAAAGCATTTGTTTGTTAGCAGCAATTCAGTTAAGCCCTTGTCTTTATGCTTAGGCCCAGAAACAAAACACAAGTAACTAAAGTAGTCCTAAGAGGCATGTAGTCTCACTGTTCTAAGGCTTGTAGAGCCTAATTTAGTGCAAGCTTCACCAATTTTTTAAAATTCAGATTCAACCAACAGGTTTTGGAGGCACAGTGCATTTTCAGCTAACTTGTTTCACACCAGTTACCTAGATAAAAAGCGGAAAGTAGAGGTAAAAATACCATTTTAAAGGCATTGTAGGTAATAGCAAAAAGGACTGCTTTCATTTTTGTGTGGTGCTTTGCCTGAACGCTGTGCTTTTTGTGGTATAGTTCATTGTCTAGTGAACATAGGCCTTAAAAACTAACATTAGCCATGTTGAGGTCGATTTCTTGGTTATAGTCATAGGAGACATATAAATAATTATGACTTCAAACTCGATTGTTCTTTTGAAGATTTTTTCCTTGCATAATGATGTTTGAGAGTCTTAGTCAATTTTGTTATAAGAAAACGTGATGTCATAATAGGGTCACTTTTTGTAGAGTCGTTCAGTTCTACCTTACCTTTTACATTCCTAATAGAGCAGTTATTTTCAATATCGGTATTTAAAATGGAATGAGCATGCTGTATGTAGTAAGCTGTAAGCACTTACAGATAGCACATGCAACCAACTTTTCTGTTGGCAGTTTATTTCTGTTATTCTTGATTTATATGTGGGGTTTCACGTCCGAAAACCACTATATGATTATGAGAGACACCGTAGTAGAGGGCACTGGAAACTTCGACCACTTGGGGTTCTTTAACGTACACCCAAATCTGAGCACACGTGCTTACAGCATTTATGCCTCCATCGGAAATGGAGCCGGGGTTTGATACTGCGACATGCGGGTCAGCAGCCGAATTACTGTTACTCTTGCTCCCCTATATGTGTGCAGTTCGGTTATAGTTATCTGGCTTGCACAGATTTTTAATGGCACCTGCCTGGTCCTGCTTGCTTTCATGGTGATTTTAACCTTCATAAGTTGCTTAGGTTTAACTCTCAAAATTGTTCATGATGCCAATTTTGTGCACAAACTGTATAGTATAAAGGCAGCAGATGTACATGCACACATTATTAAATGAACACTGAGAGCTTTCACTTGCAGTTCCTAAAGTTTTACTGTGCAGGAAGCATTTAAATCATAATTTCATAAGGACATAATAATCGATTATCTAATCGTGACAACCTAGTTATTTTCACTGTGATAAGCATGCTGTTTTTTTTGATGTGGCAGAACTAATTTATACACTCATTCCTTCTATTATTCACATATGCATAACATGAAGGATTGTGTGCCTTAAATTTTCAGTTTCATTCTGTGTGTTATATTTCTTGTGCATGTAAACTATTGTTCTAACATGTGTCTCTGACATTATTTGTGCCAATTATTTTCATTTCCAGGTGCCTATGAAGGACACACAAGTTCTATCGCTGTGACCTTCGAAATTTACAGTGGTGCCGGAGCCTCAAGCAGCATTTCGCCGATCTCCACAAGGCATTCATGAGATAAACACAGCGCCACACTTTCACAGTGCTATGATTATTATTTATGTTTAAACATTTCGTTCCAAAATTGCTGTTACATTGTGCCACCATCCTGTGGCTTAGGTGGAGCTCGTGAAATTGCGGTGCAGTCACCTCATTTGTGTACGATCAAACTGCAATGTCACTATTCACAGCTGGAGCATACAGACAAATAAAAAAACATATTGATTGTAGCAGGGCTGATGTGTATATTAATGCTTCTCTATTGATAATAATAACTTTATAAGTTCTTTAAGTCTTGCATAGAACACTGCATTAATGTGTTGCAATGTAACCACCATTTATGATCGCTAGCATGTTAATTTAGTAGTTTTGTAATGTGTTTTATTTAAAAGGTAATTTTGCTTCTGCATCACAACAATTAGTAAGCTAGATGCCGATGATTCAATCCCTCATCGTGCACATTTAAGAAATATTGTGATTTGTACACAGTATTGCATGTACTCAAGATGTGGACGTCTATTCAATTTACACATTATATTGCTTTGCACTAGATTCAGACGTAACATGCACACATTTCAGTAATTTCCGCATGATACGTCTTTCCATAAGATGCGGAGTCCGCATCATACGTCTTATGCGGAGCCCGCATCATACGTCTTCCATATTCCAATAATTCCGTATGTGAGGTCTCCGCATCTTACGGAACGTTTCAGTAGGGATATCTCATTTAATATTGTGTGAAAACACGGAAAAACGAGCCCTTAGGTATACACTTCTTTCCCTTATATATATATATATATATATATATATATATGTATATATATATATATATATATATATATATATATATATCTATATATATATATGTGTGTGTGTGTATGTAGAGAGAGAGAGAGATCAGCAATGCTTCGCAATGAATCGTTTCAATAAATGTTCTTTACCACCACACCACCATCTGGAGCAACTTGCAGGGTAAAAAAGGAACGCGATGCGCACATCTCTCCTCTTGTATGAGAGGACACGCTTAGACCTCTGGGCGTTTTGCTAGCCTAGCGATGCTACGCTAAGCGGGAGCGTTGGCACGAGGCGCAACCAAAGCGACTGGCGTCTGTTGGCGCACTCATAGTAGGTTTATGGTATTGAAAATCACAGAATGAAATTCGGATATTGGAGAGACGATAGCGTCATAATCTCTCATGACAGACTGCTTGAGTCATTGGCTTTTAATACCTCTCTGATGCTAACACTTATACATTGAAGAATTTTTGTATGAACATGATCTGAAGTGTATGAAAACATGGCCAATGGGCGAAAAAAAGTCTTGGTCACTGGTAAAAACTTATTCACCAATTTTTACCACGAAGCTATAAAATTGTTAGAATAACTGTACCGTTGATAAGCTGTTCTTTTTTGAGCTTTCCGATGCTCTTTCTAGACTCTGGGACAACTTGGCCGAGCAATGAAGGGAAGGTTACATGGACGGATCCTCTGCTCATGTGGTTCTCCGCGAAGTAGACCGGTTCGACACGCGTTTCGATTGACGGCCGCCTTTATGTAATCTAACTGCATAGAATGTGTTGCTCTGCTTGCACAGGCATTCGTAAGAATTTTTTTACACAAGTTCTTTCGGCGAGTCATTGGACCAGCTGGAAGGCGACGCGCACTCACCAAAAGAAGAGAGAGAGAGATATAAAGATGTAAGGAAAACCAAGAGGTTAACCAGACGCACATCTGGTTTGCTACCCTGCACCAAAAAAAAAGAAGGCGTCATTTTTACTATGAGGTGCACGTAAAACGTGGGACGTTTTCAGATGTGCAAAATATCGAAATGATTCCTATGAAAGCGATAACCCATAATCATATTTTCTCGGCACGTGCAGCGTTTTTTTATAGACAGCTTATAGTAAAAAATAAGGTTGTTCTCTTTTGTACTTTCACACAAAAAACACGGGCGCATTCGTTACATTGTATTTTAAAGCGGTGGGTTATGCGCAGTTTAGATCCGTAGCCTTCTCTTCATTGTCCCAGAAAGTTGTCCCCGAGTAGAGCGCAGCCCGAGCGTAAGAGCAAAAGCTCCGTTGCCACGCTCTTTACTTTACACTCAACCACGACTGCGAACGCTTGGAGCGGCGGAATGTATCTCTAGAGGGTGGCACTGGGAGTGTCGTGGTGGCCGTTTCAGTGTTTGATCTTCCGTATACTCTCGTGGATGACACTAGCTGTGTCGAGGTGTTCGTAGCCACCGTGGTCGCTTCACCCTTCTCATTCTGGACGGAATCGGAGACTTACAACAAACGTTGGATGACTGATTTGATGTGTTATGGCTGCAGGCAGACCGAGTCGTTAGTGAATTGGTGCCCCGTTTCCGTAGGTTTTAAAAAGTGCCTAGCTTAGCGTCAACGATCCTCAATTGCACGGGCTGAGCGGAAAGTGCAGCGCACTGAAAGCAAGGGCGTTGATTGCTTCTGGTTTTGGCAGCGGGCACAAGTGCGTTCCGTGGTCTTGCAGAATATGCGCTGATGTGCTACTTGATGTAATCAAACTAGCAAACCTTGAAGTGCCGCATTCACTTGTACTGTCCAGGTGGAAAGTGGTGTCGTCATCTGAAGAGCTGGCCTGCACTGATGTGGCCTGCCTTCGATGACCATTCCTCTAACGGGATCTCCCGGGAAATTACAAGTGTCCGCGCAAGCATCCGCTCACTACGCCGTTCAATTCAATAGCTGCGACTGTGTAGGGCTGATCTTGTCAACACTGAACAGCCCTCCTTTGTAGAGAACTAGAGTGTAAGTCGTGCTCTTACCCGCAATCGTTGACAGGTAGAGTGAGTTCATGCATAGCTCCTCCGAGAAGGCAGGATCTAAAGGCTCCATGTGCCCAGCTGATGCCGAGCTTGAAGGTGGCACCACCAACTGTAGAGGCTCGGAGTGGCCTTGTTATGTGTTCTCTGGATGAAGGACTGCGATGATACATCAAGCTGGCACCCCACGCAAGCTCTGTGTATGGGAGTGGGCAGGTTGGTGAATGGCACTCCTACACCGTTCCCCACCATATATTGTTCCACAAAAGAGGGCGCGGTGGTAGATTGCTAAGGTGCACTGGCGACGTGGTAAGCCTCACAGATCCCATCTGCGGTAGAGAAAGGGTTGCCAGAAAGGTCACTTAAAGTGTGAGAAAGGGTTCAAAAACAGTACTAAGTCTCGCACACCATTCAGACTTGATTGTTGTTGCACACCTTCATAGTTGTCTCAGGGTTCCGGTGCATCAGGATGGCGGTCAATATATTCGAGATTTAACGTCACAAAACCACCCTATGATCATGAGAGACATCGTAGTGGAGGGCATCGAAAATTTTGTCCACCTGGGGTTTTTTAACGGGAAGGCGGTCAAGACAACCAGTCGTTTTCGATGGTCTGACCAGTAGAATCAAAAATATTTACAGTTTTGATCCATCCGATGGCATTTTTTATGCAATCCAGGTAACTCTGGTAGCTCAATTGCAACTGTAGAAGGTAAAGAGGAGTGAAAGTATCCAGTAGATTGCACAGCTAAACTGTCTAGCTCTTGGGCGAGCGAGTATGTTGCCCGCAAGATCATTGTGGGTAGGTCGAGCGAAGAGTTCGAGGAGCCAGGGGCGACGTCCGTGCAGAATACCAGTCCGTTGTACTCACGGTAGTAGGCGAGGTCTCGCAGCTATAACTTGCCAAGCTCTGAAGCTCTTAGGATAGTGTGCGGCTTCGCGGATGCTCCTCGTGGCATCGTCGGGGGGCCACCTGCGGAACTAATGATGGCGGCCACATAATACGCTGTGGTCGCAGCTGTCGGTGTGGTGGTGTCATTAATTACTGAAGCATGGTGATGGTATCTTCAACTCGCTGGCAGGTAAGTGGGCAGCGAGAAGGTTTAGATGACGTTGCTGTCGCATGGTGCTTCCAACAGTGGCCGGTTGTAGATTTCCAAGCCCTAGAGAGCAAGGGCGGTCTTCCTGGACTGGCGTTGCCGTAAGGCCGAAGGCGCATAAGTATAGGGTACTTTCCACCTTACCTTTGTATAATGTCAACTGCACTATTTTAATGAAGAAAGAGAGAAAAAAGACAGCGACATTGCTGCGGGCCAGCTGTTATTTTATCTTTGTCTTTTTTCTTCCTACGCAGCCCAAACGTAAGAACCAAAGCTTCGCGCCAGTTTTTATTGTTAGAATACCTAAGGCATGGGCTTCTCAATATATCTAACCATTTGTGCCGGTCCTGTTCACCCAGAGCCATCTTGTTTTTATCCATGGTATTGAGCGCTAATTGCGAAGCGACACAAATCGTATATTTTTCGATAATTTAGGGAACACGTTCACAGAAATCATGTTAACTTACTGCACTAAATATGCCTTACTATTGCGCAACTTCTGAATTTTTATATCTGGATTCTTTCACACAATAAGTGGTAAGCCACCTTCAAAACAATTTGTTTTTGCGAGATAAATTTTCAGGTTTTTGTTTTTAAGTAGGCGCATACAATTACAATTATACTGCTACAGACGTTATCCTCCTATTATCCATACTTTGCGAATTGTGGCAATTCTTGAGTACCACAGGCTCCTATAGCAATGATTTCGAAAATAAGTGTTGTTTAGCCTTTGATAACAATATTTGAAATTCTTTCTACATATAATGGAGTCTATTAGACAAGAGGCTGTCAATAATTACAACTTTGTGCAAATAATCTTTAACTCTAAAACCGGCCGCAAGGGGCACGTACGACGCTCGTCGAAATTTTCGTTGGTTGCCTTCGTCAGGCTGCGTCAGGCTTCGTTCTATATTTGTTTCACGTGTAGACGCTAATAGGGCTGTATCTTTAGGTCACCGGAACCATATTGCGACCAGCATGGTTAAGTGCAGACCACAGAAAACGAGGAAGCGCAACGCTCCCGAAAATCGCTACATGACGGTTAGGTTAGGTTAGGTTGCGAAAGCTGAATACTTCAAATTCAGTTGTAGCGATCATAACCGATTCATTATCAGTGGGCTCTTCTCTGTCCACATCCAGTTTCTCACCCATACTTCAACTTTTTAAATCTTTGGCTCTCTGTCATCTCCGAAGTATTCATTCAATCTGGGCACAGGGCACAAAGGTTTGTTATCAAACGAAATAGCTGATTCTCTTGCGAAGGCCTCGCTTTCGGCACACATCATTCCTATTTTCCCTCCTACAGTACACATTACGGTGGCGCAATTTCGCACAATTCAAATTAGGCAAAATTCATCTGACCCTGCACTGACGGCTTCTACGGAGTACAACCGTTGGTTATTTCTCTGGCACAGTGAACTGTCTCATTCAAGGATTATGGAAGTTGTCATCACAAAACTTTGTTGCTGTGTTACCTCCCTCAATGTTTACTTGCATGGATTAGGTTTACTGAATTCCTCTATGCGCGTTTAGTGCAATAAAGAGGAAACAATTTGTCAATATTTATTATATTGTCGCCGTTTCAATATATTCAGAAAAAGCATACTAGCTTTAGGGCACCTGAACCATATTGCGACCAGCAAGGTTAAGTGCAGAACACGGAAGACGAGGAAGCGCAACTTTCCTGAAAATCGCTACACCACCTCTTCAAAAACTGGGCTTACACATATCAGAACCTGCTCTTCTTTAATTTGAAGCCTCTACGCTGGCTTTCAACCAGAGGGACGTTTTATACACCGTTCAGGAACACATCAATGCAGCTAAACAATTGACTTGCTAAATTGAGGTCTAACTCTTGTTCTTTTTCTTGCTTTCTTTAAATTTAAAATAGGCACTTCATATCACAATTGATTAACTAAAGTTTTTTTAGGAATGAGGCAATGCAGAAAGTACCGGGCAAATTCACCCTATAATCGGCCTATTCCTTCCTTTGGGTACGGGCCATATGCAGTGGAAAACAACAACAACAACAAGAATGTGGCTGCCTCCTGAGCCACAGGTCGCTGTTTCTGGGACCGCAAAGAAGCTTGCGCACGTTACCAAGGAGTAGTATACTCCACGCCACCCTCACGCGGCATGTAATATGTTGGACAAACGGGCAGGTGTCTTAATGTCCATCTCCGAGAGCACCTGCTGAACCTCTCAGCGGTCGCCTGCAGTCATTTAGCGATGCATTGCCGAGACTGCGGCTGTTTCCCTCAATTCGAGGGTAAATTGTTCTAGTTCGGCATGGCGAACAAAATGTTAGCGAAATTTTGGAAGCAGCCAAAATTCAAAGACTGGGGGACAAATTTTTAGGCAGGCCTTGCACATCCCTCTTAAGCGAAGAAATAAGCTACCGGCAACGCATGCCTTTTTAATCGCTTTATTTTCTCTTTACACTGTTCTTATAGTTCTTTTGAGCTTTTAGCGTTTTATATCTTTTTTATCTTTCCTGTGTGGCTGCCTGCCCTTATATGCATGGCTTCAACGTGTTTGGCCCGGTGGGTTTTGAAATCAAGTGCATATAACTTTTTTATTTTTTATTTTTCTCCTTTCATATTGAGGGTGTACCTTGTAGCGTGGGAGGTTTCGGTTGCTTTCTGTTGTTTGTCTTTTTGACAAGCGCTCTTCACGTGGTTGTCATCGCCTTTTTTCCTAATCTTATCTTCTGCTATTTGATTGCGTGCTTAGAAAAAGGCCCTGCGTTTGAAATAGTAAATCAGTTGTTGTGTCTGTGTGTTTCTTGTCTAAATGTTCTGTCTTTTTTGATTGAAATATACATGAACAAACTCGCCTAAGTATCAGTTTCGGCAAAGTAAACTTTAGGCCTCAATATAAAGGTTGTGGCTGTTTTTGCAATCTCTGAAGTCTTTGTTTACGCTTCTCCGGAAGGTAAACTTTCGTCAAAAGGGCGCGACGAAAACTATTAAAATGTTTTTCTCAGCGTATACATTGAACTGTAATTTCGCACAACCATGAACAACCTATACATTTGTGCAAAGAACAGCAATAAAAAAGTTATGAATATTCTTCAATACAAAGCTGAATTCTCAAACAGGTTCAGTTAACTAAATCAGCCCCCTTTTCCGCCTTTTTTCAATATTACTTTCTCAATATTCACTGCATAGCACCAGGTATTATTTACACAAATTCTATAGGATTACTGAATAAAAGCGCCTACTACTGACTTATCACATCTGCCATGAATATCTCTTTCACTGCAATAATCAGCAATGATTACCTCCTAATGAATAATTATTATTTTACATTGTAAAAGGCTGGGTAAGTTAAATAGGACAAACTAGATTTCAGAGAGAAATCTTTGACTCTGGCTGCTTTGACATTGTTTTACTAAACAGCGAAATTGGTTATGAGATCTCAACTCGGGTCATGCACAGTTGCCTGCCACCGCCACTATAACCGCCGCCACCGGCGTCTGTAACCACATCACGCAAAATATACCAAAATAAATAGCACCATTGACAAAGTGAAGTTCAAACCCGGGTCCGCTCGAAGCCAGTCCAGGATTCTATCACCAATCTAAGCCGATTTTTTTTTATTGTACTTGGCTCCACTGGTCCTTAAGACTTGTTGGAAAACTTGCCTTAGGCAAGCTTGATGTCGGGAAAGCAATCACTTTAAAACGACTTATAAGACGTTTAAAAACAGCGAAAGAACAACTAGTCGTCGCAGATTGAGAATAGCGTAACGAGTGAGCCGTTCAATGCTCCAAGACAGTACAAAAACTTGTTCTTGTTTCCTTATCATTTCTGGCGCATACCCACTTCAGCCATATTTCCTTATTGTCGTCAGACACTGCATGAACAATTGGCACAAAATTTCTTGCAAGGGTTTAGCGGATACCGCGCTTCTCAGAAGAAAAAGAAAAATAGCGTAGTAAACGCTGGCCTACTACCCAAAAATTTATTAATGCCCTAGTGCGTATCAAGAAAGTGTCCTTGCAGTAGTTACCCAATGAGTGTTTTGAAAAGGCTCTTGTAGGCCGCCCTTCTTGCTTTCGCTGTGACTGCGCAGCGCCTTCCGCGCAGACCCAGCATGTTTAGTTTTTTTTTGTTTTGAGTGGCCTACCACTTTGAGGGCCTGAAGATATCACAGAGAGATTTGGTCCCACAATATATTCGTAATGTCTTTTTTGCAGGTGGCAGGTTCCTCGAACACAGCAACAGAGGCAGAAAAGTGGTTTTTGTCACTGCTTGTTAGCAGCTAATGCGAAGCATGACAAATGTTAGTTCCGCTGAGGGCATTTCACTATTAATATTATGGTGAATTACAGATATGCGTAATAATTTAAGGGCTAAATGTGTGCCGATATAAGTTCAGCTGAAGTACTTATGACGGGGCTTAGGTGTTAGTAAATCTCAAGTAGGTTTCAGTGAAGAATCAGTAGCATTGCGGTATGATTCTGATTGAATTTCAGAATAGTAGTATACACGGAGTTACGTACAGCCCAAATAAAAAAAGTGTATTTCATTTGGATTTGACAAGCGTTGTGAACAACTTCAGTTTATATCTCAAAGAATAGATGAATTCCACACCGTGTACTCGCCTCCACACCGGGATAACCTGGGAAGCACGCGTATAGCGGGCAGCCGATCATCGCGTTAATTCAAGGCGCTTATCTTATATAGGTTCAGGGCCTTGTACCACCCAATGGAACCCGTAATTGTGGTCAAGTGGTTTTTGAGGCTGACTTCCGACCCAAAGTTAACGCAATGGAATCCCGACCATGGCAGTCACAATCATGATGGAAGCGTATATGCTTGAGGCCTGTGTACCTAGATTTAGGTAGGTGCCAGGGAATCGCTGGTGGTCATACTATCTGGAGCTAACCACTAAGGTTTCCCTCCTAAGCGTATGGTCGTTTTTTTCCAATAAATATTATTTATTGTTCAAAGTGAGAAAGCACGGTTGATTAGGCAATGTCTGTATTCAGTTTCCTGCACAAGTTCGTTATATTCAACAGTGACTACTCAGGTTGAGAGCACCCGGCACCTACAACTGATTTTCGTTAAGACCCAACCACAAATGCCTGCTTGATGTGTGTATTGCCTGCGCTGATGCGGAAAATGTCTACCAGCAAGGAACATCTCAGACGATGTGTACTTGATTGGCACTTTTTTCTTCCAGCGAAGGCTTGTTTGGTGACTCACGACCAGCATCAGTATAGTTCCGCACGAAAACTGCCCACGCCGACCGTGATTGAGCCAGGAGCGCTACTCGTTCATGGCCATGTGTTGTTCAATCGCTTTTGAAATTAGCAACCAGAACGCACAACGCAATTACAGTGAATTACAGTGCAATTACAGCAATCGCAATACTTGCGCCAAAGAGCAATGAGGCGCTTTCTCTATTCATGCCATGCACTCAAAGAAGCGGCGTAGCCATAAATTTGTTACGGGGAAGAGGGGCACGTACTTATTTGAAGTGAGAGCCCTGTAGCCAAGAGGGGTCGGTTGTCACTTTATGCGTGCATTTGTTTCGACAGAAAATTATCGGGTGGGGCCCTGTTGCACTATCTGCCAGCTGTACCCCTGAATCTAAGTTGGCTGACCTGGCAATGCACATACGGAAAATACCGCATGGAAGTTCACATATGTAACAAATGGACTATGCTTCTTTTGGTCCTTCCTTGAGGTAATCCTGTTTTCGCGATCTTAGTTTTCTACATTGATGAAGGGGGACTCGAAACCCCGACCCCCTTCGCTCTACTACAACTGAAATGGCGACTTAACGTTGTAGAACTCAACATAAGTGTTCTTTGCCGTAGCCACTTTATTACAGCACTAATCTGCTGAACTTTTCTATAGCATGTCGACACCTGACACTAAAAACGTCATGTTTTTAGAACACATTTTAGACTATGCGGCTGAAATCTAACCCTTTAGCAGGTGACGCAGTTTGTTTCCTATAAGAACTCAGCAATGATTCTAGCTATTCCTTTCATTAGTACTGCATCCGTATGTCAGTGTTTGTTCTGACTCTTACATTGGCGTTTTACTACGTCAAGTAAACCAGTATACGTAAACTTCTGCGCGCATAGCTGAATACAGGGTGTAACTTGAGCATGTGCGAGAAATATGGCGACACTAGTGAGAGCCCTTGCCGTTTGCCTCGAGTCTCTCACATAGCCCTTGTGCATTCCATAAGCCGTGGGTTCTTAACTGACGCTTTTATATGCTATGCATGGACTACTCATAAACCATGGGCACTCAAATATTCCTGTAAATTTGACACTGCATTTTAGAGCAATGCTGGAATCACTCAATGCTAAAAATTGGTGAATGGCGACTGGCGCTTCAGCAGTTACGGGAAACATAGATTACATGTTCATCGTTTTGTCCTCCACAGCTGGCACAAGTTAGCGCGGTGGCAGTTAGGGTACTGCTGTCCGGTATTACGCTCCGCCTTTGCAATACCGCAATACTGTCATCATCATCCTCATCAGCCCTACTACGTCCACTGCAGGACAAATGCCTCTCCCATGTTCCGCCAGTTAACCCGGTCCTTTGCTTGCTGCTGCCAATTTATACCCACAAACTTCTTCATGTCATCTGCCCACCTAACCTCGTCTCCCCTTAACTCGCTTGCCTTTTCAGGGAATCCATTTAGTTACCCTTAATGACCAGCGGTCATCTTGTCTACGCGTTACATGCCCGGTGCATGTCCATTTGCTCTTCTTGATTTCAGCTATGATATCCTTAACCCCCGTTTGTTCCCTAATCCACTCTGCTCTCTTCTTGTCTCTTAAAGTTACACCTACCATTTCTCTGTCCATTGCTCGATGCATCATCCTCCATTTAAGCTGAACCCTCTTTGTAAGTCTGCAGTTTTTTGCTCCGTAGCTAAGTACCAGCAAGATACAGCTGTTATTTACCTTCCTCTTGAGTGATAGTTGTAATCTAGCAGTCAAAATTTGAGGGTGCTTGCCAAATGTGCTGCACCCCAATCTTATTCTTCTAGTTACTTCAATCTCGTGGTTCGGCTCCACGGTTATTACGTATTATGTCCTGAGTACACATAGTCCTTTACAACTTGAAGTGCACTATTACCTATCTCGAAGCGCTGCTCTGTTCCGAGGCTGTTGTACATTACTTTTGTTTTCTGCAGAATAATTTTAAGATCCACCTTTCTGCTTTCCTTGTCTAACTCCGTAATTAGGAATTGCAATTCGTCCCCTCACTTACTCAGCAATTCAAAGTCATCAGCGAAGCGCCGGTTACTGAGATTTTCTTCTTAACTCTTATCCCTAACTGTTTCCATTTTAGGCATCTGAAAATCTCCTGTAAACGCGCGGTAAATAGCATAGGAGAGATTGTGTCCCCCTGCCTTACACACTTCTTGATTGCTATTCTGTTGCTTTCTTTATGAAGCACTGTGGTAGCAGTTGATCTCCTGTAGATTCCATCCAAGATGTTTAGATATACTTCATCGACGCCCTGATTCCGCAGTGTCTGCATGACAGCTAATATTGCTCTGAATCAAACGCTTTCTAGTAATCTCTGAAGGATATGTATAGTGTTTGTTTATATTCTGAGCATTTCTCTATTACATGATTGATAGTATGAATGTGGTTGATTATTGAGTAGCGTGTTCGAAATCCTGCTTGTTCCTTTGGTTGATTGAATTCTAATGTTTTCTATACTCTGTTAGCAATTGCCTTTTTGAATAGCTGGTATACTACAAAGAACAAGCTGATCGGCCTGTAATTCTTGAAGTTCTTGTCATCTCCTTTCTTATGTATTAAGGGATGTTAGCATTCTTCCAACACACTGATACTCTTCCCGCCAGGAGACATCTCGTAAACAGGGTGGCTAGTTTTTCTAACATAATCTGTCCTCCATCTTTCAGCAGGTCTGATGTTACCTGATCCTCACCAGCTGCTTTGCCTCTTTGGATGCTCTCCAAAGCTTTTCTGACGTCTTTTATCATTACTGATGGGGTGTCATCTGGGTTACTGCTAGTTCTTATGGTATTAAATTTGTGGTTTTCCCGAGTACTGTACAGATCTCTATTAAACTCCTGCGCTATTTTAACTATCCTATCCATATTGGTAGTTATTTTGCCTTGTTTGTCCCTTTGTGCATGCATTCGATTTTTGCCTATCCCAATATTCCCCTTCACTGCTTCGGCGTTTCTTCCGTTTTTCAGAGCGTGTTCAATTCTCTCCATGTTATTGTCCCTTTGTGCATACATTAGATTTTTGCCTATCCCAATATTCCTCTTCACTGCTTTAACGTTTCCTCCGTTTTTCAGAACGTGTTCGATTCTCTCTATGTTATATCTTCTTAGATCGTATACCTTACGCCTATTATTCAACTTCAAAAGGTTTGCCAATTCTATTTTGTCTCTTGTACTTAAGACTTTCACGATTTGACGCTTCCTAATGAGATTCTTTGTTTCCTGGAAAAGCTTGCCAGTGTCCTGTCTAACTACCCTGCCTCAACTTCCACTTCACACTCCGTAATGATACTCGTGAGATTATCATTCATTCTAACTACGCTAAGGTTGGTTTTCCCACTAAGAGCCCAGTACCTGTTCTGAAGCGAGACTCTAAATTCCAGTACTTTCCCTCTCATGGCTAGCTCATTGATTGGCTTCTTGCGTATCAGTTTCTGTCATTCCTTTTACAAATCTAGGTGAATTCGAGACCGTACCGTTCTATGGTCACTGCATCGTACCTTCCGAACCACTTCCTGTTCCTGCACGATGCCTTGGTGTGCACTCGCTTTAAAGTCTATTTCTTTCTTATTTCCGCCATTAGGGCTTCTTCGTGTACACTTGCGGTTTTCTCGTTTTCGGTAGTAGGTATTCGAAATACGTAAGTTATTGTGTTCTGAGAATTCTACTTGTAGCTCTCCTCTGGCGTTTCTAGTACCGATGCCATAATTTTTACTGCCTGGTCGCCAGCCTGCTTCTTCCCTACTTTTGCATTAAAGTCTCCCATCAGTATAGTATACCGTGTTTTACCTTTGTCATTGCCTCCACATCTTCATAGAAGCTTTCAACTGAAGCATCATCATGGCTTGATGTAGGCGCGCAAGCCTGTACCTCCGTAATCTTGTACTCGTATTCAGTTTAGTTACGATACCTACAAACCTTTAATCAATGCTATAGTGTTCTTCTATGTTGCCAGCGATGTTTCTGTGAATTAGGAACCCAAATCCCGGTCCTCTTCTGTCAGCCAAGCCCCGATAGCGAAGGACGTTCCCATTCTGTAGCACCGCATATGCCTCATCTGTTCTCTTAACCTCACTGAGTCCTATTAAAGTCTATTTAACACCCTCTAGCTCCTCAAATAGTACAGCTAGACTTCCCTTACTAGATGAGGTTCCAGCGTTAAACGATGTTCCAATAGTGGCCTGTCCGGATCTAGAGATTCTTAGCACCCTCTGCTGCGCTCAGATCTGACCACCGCCATGGTCCATCGCTTTGCAGCCGCTATAGACTGAGAGCCGTGAGTTAGTTGACGTGTGCATGTGGGAGGTAGTGGCCATATACTGCACTAAGGTGGCTAATCCTTTTCTGGTGGGGGAGTGCGTTGCCGATGGTGGTAACCAGTGAGGCCGCATCCCAGGCCTCAACAAGCGTATTCCATCACCACGCGGATTTTTTTAAATCCGGTTGTGAACTGCGCGGCACCGGGATTTGAGCCGGGGACCTTTTGCATGCGAGGCGGATGCTCTAACCACTATGCCAGCACCGCATATATCAATTATCACTTAAACGTAATACAGTATTGTTGCTTTGGTAAAGTTTGTGAAAGTTTTTTAAATAGTACACTAATATATATATATATATATATATATATATATATATATATATATATATATATATATATATATATAATTATTGAGGTCATAAAAAATATAGTGTATGATCAAGTACGTGAAGAATTGCTTTTGTAATAGATAAAGCGCTACAAACAATCGTTAATAACGAATTTCTAGATACTAAAAAATAATTTTGTGGCAGATGAGACTTTGTTGTAAGGAAGATTGAGCGTATTTTATTCACTATGATAACTATTTGATTTGTATTATATTCAGTGTTAAATTTCAATATTTCGCAATACTCTACAGACTCTTAAACGCTGGTGTTATAAATAACAAATTGTTTTAACACAATAACTCTGATAGGACCTTAGGGTTTTCAAAAGCGTGCACTCAAATTAAAATGCACTAGGCGCGCTTTAAAACCAACAAAGAATGCTTACGGACTACTGAACCTAGAGACAGGCGCGCAGAAACACCACCCTCTTACATGTGGGAGTACTACGGAAGAAGTTTGTCCCCAAGTTTAGGGCTCGAACACTGTTGTCAGATATGCATCATATCCAATTTGTGAATTGTTCATGTACAGGCACTCATGTGTTAGATGTGTTTTATTACAGAACGACGGACTCTATTTAAGAATTATGATCGTGCCCAGAGGAACGATCGGAGTTTACACCGTGAGGTTGGTTGACAACACAAAAAGGTAAGTGTTCTTTCGTTGAGCGCAATAATCAGGACATATTTTGCTTTTGCCAGCATGTTCATTATGAGAAAGGCTAGATTCCGAAGTTCCTCATGCATGAATATTTGTGTAATGAATAGTGTCATGTGGACCGTGCTTTAGCAATGTCACGCACTTTTGTTGTTTGAATTTTATGTACTCTGCTTACACTCGCAGAGACTGTAATCGATAGCACAGATAATAGAGCTAGTTCGTACAGAAAAATATACGCAGCCAGTTCGTCTATGCAAAACTAAATGGCGCCACAACACCGATGCAACAAGGCTTTCTCCTCAGCGGCACGGCCAGGTTGTGGTGTGTAGTAAACATTGCCCTGCAGCCTACGACAAGAAACGGTGGTAGTGATTATCAAAGAAGTTAAAAGGCACCTTATTTCTGTCAGCCATGAAGTGACATGGTGCAGCGCCTAAGAAAAAAAGGTAAAAAAGGTCACAAGTTTGGCGCAAAGGCGAAGCAATGAATGCGGTAGCAGCACATTTGAAGGTCACGTGATGAGTGGCGAGCAAATCGAAGCGTGCCCCGCTTTTATCACGTACAAAGAACGCATGAAACGTACATGCAGTTACAAATAACTCGAATAAGCGTCTCAGTTGTTACTTCGCTATGTCTGAAAAACGCGCCCTTTTAGCAAACAGAGGCTGTGCAACGATTGAAGTGACATTTGTGCGCCCGGGGATTGCAACAGAATTGTTCCTACAAAATTCAAAGACTAGCCGAGACGTACAATTTTCCCACTGCAAGATAAGGACGCGCACTCTAGCGTACACTTCCTTATTCTCTACGTGGGCCAAAGTACGCATGAGGGATGAGAGCCGCCACGCGTTCACTGTGCCGTCTTGCTGATAATGTTGAAAACACGATAGTTTCTCCCGAGCAGCGGTAAGAGGTAGGTATGTATAGCTTGCTGTTTGATTGTCGAAGGAGGTGCCTCACAGTGGCTATATATATATCTATATATATAAATAAATAAATAAATAAATATATATATATATATATATATATATATATATATATATATATATATATATATATATATATATAAAGAAGTGTATACCTAAGGGCTCGTTTTTCCGTGTTTTAACACAATAATAATGAGATATAACAGACAGTAATGCCAAGGAATGTACAGGGGAAGTTATTAGAACCAATAGAATGTAAATAAGAAGAAAGAAAAGTGTATGAAAAAATAACCAGCCGTGGGCAGGAACCTATGACTTTCGAATAACGCGTTCGATGCTCTAACCACTGAGCTACCACAGCGGCCTTCCCTTCATCCACTTTTTTGGGTTTATATGTGAATTTAGAAGTAGGAGTGACAGTCAGCGCCATCTATAAGCTAAACGGCGAGTGTGAAAACACTCTTATGCGCATGTTTTGGCGTCATGTAGCACGTGAACTTATTATGAGCGGGCAGCTGAATAATTGTCCCTCTTATACAACCTAAACACACCAAGTCCGCCAGTACGAGACCCTCGTTCAATGAAATAAGGGAAAGAAGTGTACACCTAAGGGCTCATTTTTCCGTGTTTTAACACAATATTAATGAGATATAACCGACAGTAATGCCAAGGAATGTACAGGGGAAGTTATTAGAACCAATGGAATGTAAATAGGAAGAAAGAAAAGTGGATGAAAAAATACCCAGCCGTGGGCAGGTGGGCGGCCCTGACTGAATTGAAAAGGTCGCAGGTTGATCACAGAACGCTTTCCTTTGTCCCACAACATTTTAGAAAACAGGGCAGGCAATGGTGGATCCGGCAACGAAACAAGTAGCATATTACGCAGCCGTCTGTGCAACTTTCGGCTGGTGGAGGGGTGATTTTCGGTGTGATTAGACATCTGCACTAACTTGGGGTGAAGTCCTCGTGCTGACCGGCGGCGTGGCTCCTGCGCCGTGACTGCCCACTACTGGTTATTTTTTCATCCACTTTTCTTTCTTCTTATTTGCATTCCATTGGTTCTAATAGCTTCCCCTGTACATTCCTTGGCATTACTGTGTGTTACATCTCATTAATATTGTGTTAAAACACGGAAAAACAAAAACGAGCCCTTAGGTATACACTTGTTTCCCTTAATTCATTGAACGAGGGTCTCGTACTGGCAGACTTGGTGTGTTTAGGTTGTATAAGAGGGACAATTAATCAGCTGCCCGCTCATAATATGTTCACGTGCTACGTGACGCCAAAACATTCGCATAAGAGTGTTTTCACACTCGTTGTTTGGCTTATAGATGGCGCTGACTGTCACTCCTACTTCTAAATTCATATATAAACCCAAAAAAGTGAATGAAGGGAAGGCTGCTGTGGTAGCTCAGTGGTTAGAGCATCTAACGCGTTATTCCTGCCCACGGCTGGTTATTTTTTCATCCACTTTTCTTTCTTCTTATTTACATTCTATTGGTTCTAATAACTTCCCCTGTACATTCCTTGGCATTACTGTCTGTTATATCTCATTAATATATATATATATATATATATATATATATATATATATATATATAAATATATATATATATTCTAATGATGAGAAAAGAGACAACACCCGTTCGCCAGGCAAGCTGTTCTTATTCTGCCTCTTCTTCCTCGCTAACCTAGCATGCGCGTCTGTGCCAGAGTGCCAGTTTCGGTCTTCGTCATCACACTCGGCCATGACTGCAAGCATTGTCAATGGGCCACACGACGACGTTCATGTGGATGAGGCCCGCTGCAGCAGTTGACATTGCTTCAGGTGGGCGGGGTCGGCTGCATTGTCGTGGTCGACCCCGACCCCACTGGAAGTTGGTCGAAATTGGCTCCGGTGGCCGACACTGGCTATGTCGCCTGGATCGTTCACCATGTCGTGATGAGGATTGGGTCTTGGTTGGTCCTTTTGTTGATGATGACTCCGCGGAACGACATTGTCTGTTCATATTTATTTATTTATTATTATTTTAATATTTATTTATTTATTTAAATAAATAAGTATAAATTAATCTTAGCCAGTATGTGTGTGAAAACGTGGTTGTACCGAGATAAACTATGCACACTAACTAATCAGTATGCCCCCCTCGTAAAAGTGACAAACGATAAAACAAACCCATGGTTCACGAAATCTCTCAGGCGACTCAGAAATAAAAAGAAACGTTTATACCGCGCAGCTAAACGCCATGACACGCCCTCCGCGTGGCAGACATACAAGAATTTTATAAAAAGCTACTGCGCGGCAGTACAATCTGCTAAACTTAAATATTATTCTGTCGATCTACCTTCCCTCTTGAAATCAAATTCCAAGAAGTTCTGGTCACTTGTTTCTCCTCAACAACATGGCCATCAAATATCTTTGCTAGATGGCGACCATGTCCCTCTTTCAGATAGTCATTGCTCATCAGCATTTAACGCATTTTTTTCATCCATTTTCACCCTGGAAGACCATTCCGACGTATCATACGTTCCCGAACTTGACATTGCCTACATGGAACCTATAGAAATAACCGCCGAGGGTATTGATCTACTAGTTAATAACCTCAAGCTTTCTACTTCAGCCGGCATCGACGACATTAATTCTAAAATTCTCAAAAACACCGCCTCCGTTTCTGTTAACATTTTGTATCACCTTTTCAGGCAATCTTTAGCGACAGGTCAACTCCCTTCTGACTGGAAAATTGGTAAAATAGTGCCTGTGTTTAAAACCGGTAATAAGCATTTACCCGAACGTTACCGTCCGATTTCTCTTACATGTATATGCTGCAAACTTCTTGAACACATAATCGCTTCCCATGTTTTACGACACTTAGAATCAAATAATTTCTTCTTTCTGAACCAACACGAATTCAGAAAGGGTTTTTCTTGCGAAACACAGCTGCTAGAACTAACAACCGAGCTGCATTCCAATATGAACAGTAACCTTCAGACTGATTGTATCTTCCTCGATTTTTCTAAAGCCTTCGATCGCGTAGCCCATTGCCGTCTGATTTCTAAATTATCTGCCCTCCGATTTGACTCTCTTACCCTATCTTGGCTTCGCAACTTTCTTTCACTTCGTCAGCAGTTTACTATAATAAACAATTCCCCTTCCCCTCTTTCCCACGTAACTTCTGGCGTTCCACAAGGGTGCGTCCTCGGCCCCCTACTGTTTTTAATCTATATAAATGATCTGCCAATTAACATATCTTCCTGCATGAGTATTTGCGCAGATGATTGCATAATTTACCGTCCTATATCATCCCCCGACGACCACTTAACTCTACAGAGCGACCTTCACCGCATTAATGACTGGTGTAACAAATGGTTAATGTCCCTGAACACGGAAAAATGTAAAATAATCTCCTTTACGCGCAAACAAAACGTTTGCACTTTCCACTACACTATCAATAATTTTGCACTATCACACGCATCATCCTATAAGTATCTTGGTGTCCATTTCACACCCAATCTCTCCTGGTCTCACCACATCACCACCATTAGCGCGAAAGCCTCCAAGTCCTTAGGATATCTACGCCGTAATTTACATAGCTGTCCCGCTCAAGTCCGTCAACTAGCCTATCAAACCTTTGTCCGTCCCCAGCTTGAATTTGCCGCTCCTATCTGGTCCCCTTATCACAACTACTTAATTGACATGCTTGAAGCTATTCAGAATAGGGCGGCCCGTTTCATTTCACGGAATCATGACTATCACAGCAGCATAACGCAAATTAAAAACAATCTTTCTCTTCAACCCCTGAGCACTCGTCGCGACATTTCCCTTCTTTACCTCTTTCACAAAAACGTGTACACCAACAGACCCCTCCCACTCCACCTCGATGTTCCTTCCATTACTTCACGTAGGTTGCATAATCACTTCAGTTTCAAGCGATTATACGGGGCAACTGATTCATTCAACTCATCTGCTCTTCCTCGCGCCATACGCTTGTGGAATGGTCTTCCAGATAACATCGCATCTGTATCAGACAATAATTCATTCCGTGAGTTGCTGCTTACTCTCTTCTCACAATAGACTTGCCACTGTTCTGCACGTGTGGGATTTTTTTGCCCGATTATGTTTGTTGCACACTGGAAATGTTTTCTGTATATGGGCATAGGTACTGCGTTTTTTGGTGCTTTTTTTATTGTATGTTCTGAAACTTACAAACAAATTACGGCACGTCGTTGAGGTAAAGCCAGCTGGCTATATTTGGTTGATGTCGCCTTCATATGCTATAATGACTGTATTCAGTTCCCACTGTCGTGTGTGCACTATGAAATTGCATTTTCTTTTTTCTTGTTATCGCCTGTTAACTTCAACTTATATTGCAATCCGCGTCATACTTTCATTGTGCTGATATGCTTTGTAACGCGTGAATTATTTTGTGTGATCTGTAAAACTTCACCACTTACCCCCCTTACTCAATGCCCTGTAAAGGGCCTGTAAGGATTTTTCAATAAATAAATAAATAAATAAATAAAAACAGGGCAGGCAATTGTGAATCCGGCAACGAAACAAGTAGCATCTTACGCAGCCGTCTGCGCAACTTTCGGCGGCTGGAGGGGTGATTTTCGGTGCGATTAGACATCTGCACTAACTTGGGGTGAAGTCCTCGTGCTGACCTGCGGCGTGGCTCCTGCGCGGTGACTTCCGTAGTCTGTGACTTGCACAGCGTTGTCGCTATGGGACTCCCGGACGCTACAAAGTCAGCGATTCTTGAACCCACGCTGCGTACTGGCCGGAAATCCTCAACGGAAGCCGTTCCGCGAATCGGAGAGTCTAGCGATTCAGGCAGTGCATGCGTCGCACGCATATCTTCTTCCGTCTGGTCAGATGGGTTGTTATTAGACTCAACGGAAATATCTGCCTCATTAGGTCGTAGAATGTTCGGTAGGATGGGGGCCGGTGCCTCTAAGTCGACCGGACGACCTGCGTTGGGGCCTCTTGCGGAGCGTTGCGCAAAACTTGCCATCAGGGACCCCCTGGACACAGCTGCACCGTCGGGCCGGTGCTCCTCAGGAGCTCTAAATACGACAGCAGAAATGCCTGTGCAAGGCAGTATTTCACGATCGTGATTGTTCCCTACATCTTGGTCA
This sequence comes from Rhipicephalus microplus, assembly GCF_043290135.1. Classification (NCBI taxonomy): domain Eukaryota; kingdom Metazoa; phylum Arthropoda; class Arachnida; order Ixodida; family Ixodidae; genus Rhipicephalus; species Rhipicephalus microplus. The sequence continues at coordinate 52,768 of NW_027464820.1, forward strand.
CCGAGAGATGACAGAATAGTAGGGACTCGAATTGCATCCTCGAGGTCGGGCTTTTCTTCGAGTTCCGTCCTGAGAGAAGGTCGAGCTGCATGGGCAGGTGGCACAGGGAATCGGACCGAAAGCAGCTATGAGCTTGAAGCTCCACTCCACCCAAGACTGCTGCTTCCAACCTTCATACCGGTGCCACGCCACTGCCCCTTCCTGAAAACGGTCTATGGCCACATACCATTTCTGATTCTTTGTCTAGGCCGCGCGCATTGCTAGCGCGTTGACGGTTCTCCCCCAGCCGTCGGCATCGTTCCAGAACCCGTTGAATTATGGCAGTTCGTTGGTAGACGGCGATGGTGGGGCGGCACGAGAGAATGCGGATATCACTGAGGCAACGCTGTTGAGCTGGTTGGAGAGCTGCAGGAGGGTGCCCCAAAGCTGCCTGCGTTGGTCCAATGGGCTTGCCTCAAAGTCGTGCGAGGCAGCTACATCAAACACGGCGTTAGTGGCACGCAATTATGGCAACATTGTAGGAGCTCGCTCGGAGATTGACGCTGTCAGTTCGTTAGTCTTAACGCAAAGTAGCGCTATACTACGCCGCAGGTTCACGGCGCTGTCGTGTGTGAAGCCCCAAGACTCGGTGATTGTGGTTTTCGATTAAGTAGCGGTTGAAGCACTCACGCCGGTGAGGTTGACGAGCAGAGAAGCCTGGATGGCGTTACATGGCAGCTCGTACGTTGAAAGATAGTGGCAACGGGAATGTAGTTCATGGGAAGCGTGAGCTGCATTCCCAAAGGACAGGAGCCGGTGCGGACACCTGCCATGTAACGGTCGGAAGGTGTCAATAATGTCATGCCCTACCACCCCAGGGGAGGCCTGGTGGCCGTCCACTGGTTGTCTGAAGCGTAGCTGAAGCCGCGGGTAAGACGCCGTTGCCAAGGAAGCTTGAGCGGCGTTCCTCGATCGAGAAGCCCGCGATGCCGTCGAACCACGAAGACACGTACTGGTGGCTTCCCGCAGATGATTCATTTGTCGAACTTCACCATTGTAATGAAGAGAAAAGAGACAACACCCGTTAGTCCGGCAAGCTGTTCTTATTCTGCCTCGTCTTCCTCGCTCACCTGGCTCGCGCGTCTTTGCCAGAGTGCCAGTTTCGGTCTTCGTCTTCACAGTATATATATATATATATATATATATATATATATATATATATATATATATATATATATATATATATATATATATATATATATAAGGAAAACTAGTGTATACTTAAAAGCTCGTTTTCAATGTTTGACACAATATTAATGAGATCTAACAGACAATAATGCCAAGGAATGTATAAGGCAAGTTATTAGGCCAATTGTAATGAAAATGAGAAGAAAAAAAGTGGGTGAAAAGATTACTTGCTGTGGGCAGGATCCGAACCTGTGACCTTCGAATAACGCGTTCGATGTTCTACCACTGAGCTACCACGACAGCTATCCCCCCAGTCACTTCATTGGGTATCTATGTCAATTTAAATGTGAGACAGACGTGCGATTTTCCATGCGATGCGGCCAGCGGTGTCGCATGCTGCGGCATGCCGCGTGCGACGTTTTGGGACACAAGGAGGCGAAGGAACTATCAGCGGCTTGATCCACCCCCCAGCGGTGCCTCGGCATGCAAGGCCGGACGATTTTGTATCCTCGTAATGAAGCTCAAAAGAAACAGCACTGCACAGCCACGCTTTGTTCCGTAAAAAATAATGGATAAAACTTCCTTGTGAATGACAAGCACGTCGCAACAGCGGTAACAGCTGTTTATTCACGACTCCGACAGGTAGGCCTAGCATGGCGGGCGCCGGCCGTTCACGCGTGAGATCATCATCGAGCGCTTGTTTTTGAAAACACCATTAAGTTTTGCACTCGGTCGTAATGCGTTTGCATACGCTATTACTTTCTCGATGCCATCGATGTGAAGAGCAAGGGCGGAAGCGAAGCGAGCCAGCGCAGAAACGCTGGTAGCCGTGTTTACCTGCGGAATGACCTTGTATCGCTGCTCACAATCTCCGGTCTCACTAACGGTTTCAAAACTGACATTGTCGTCCAGAACTGGCATACATCAAACATCACTTTATTCATCCGGATTGATATCACGTCACCAGGAAAATGTACTAGATGTTTGTCACGCCGCCACAGTCGGCGATGTCAGCAAAGCAGTACTCGCACCACTCCATAGAATCGCTTGAACTGGCCTGTATCACGGGTGATGGGAGCGGCTACAGGAAGATGGCGCCACTAGCAGCGTGACGTCACTCGTCTGCTCGCGTTGTGATTGGCTGCTGCCATGCGGCGGTGCGATGCTGCGACGAAAATGTCTGGCTGGTTTGATGCTCACCGCACCAGCTATGCGGCGGTGCGATGCGATAATACGTCACGGAACGTCACGAAACGTCACCACTCCGGAAGTCGCATCGTCGTACCGCACGCCGAATCGCAGAGAAAATCGTACGTCTGTCTCGAGCTTTAAACATGGGAGTGTCTGTCAGCGCCACTAGTAGCCATGGCGGCGAGTGTGGCACACTCTTTATGAGCCTGTGTGGCGTCACGTAGCACGTGAACCTATTACTAACTGGCAGCTGACCAATAGTCCCCCGTATACAACCTAAGGGCACCAAGTCTCCCAGTAAGAGACCCTCGTTAATGAATAAGGGAAACAAGTGTATACTTAAGGGCTCGCTTTTTGTGTTTTACACAATAGTAATGAGGACTAACAGACAATAATTCCAAGGAAGGTATAAGAAAAGTTATAAGGCCAATAGTAATGAAAAATTATTAACGAGGGTCCTATACTATAGTAAATACAATAGTAATTTATCAATAGTAATTAACGAGGGTCCTATACTGGCATACTTGGTGCTTTTAGCTTGTATACGGGGGACTGTTGGTCAGCTGCCAGTTAGTAATAAGTTCACGGGCTATGTGACGCCAAACTGAAATTGCGGGTATCACCGATAACCGACTGTTCCGTGCTGCCTTAGCCAATATTGTATATGCAGAAATATCTGATGTTTATTCTGTGTTTGTGTGACCACATTGTTGCGATAATACTAATTTGTTTTGTCTTTCCTTTTCCTTTTTATGTACACAACGTTTTTTGTAACCATGCTATCTCATGTTATGCCTTTGTTCTGTACCACTCCCCTCTGTAATGCCTCTGGCCCTGAGGGTATAATAAACAAATAAACAGGCTCATAAATAGTGTGCCACACTCGCCGCCATGGCTACTAGTGGCACTGACTGACACTCCCACGTTTAAACTGGTATAGATACCCAACGAAGTGGCTGGGGGATAGCTGTCGTGGTAGCTCAGTGGTAGAGCATCGAACGCGTTATTCGAAGGTCGCAGGTTTGAATCCTGCCCACGGCAAGTTAACTTTTAACCCAGTTTTCTTTCTTCTCATTTTCATTACAATTGGCCTAATAACTTCTCCTATACCTTCCTTGCCATTATTGTCTGTTAAATCTCATTATTATGGTGTAAAACACAAAAACACGAGCCCTTAAGTGTGCACTTGTTTCCCTTATTCAATAACGAAGGTCTGGTACTGGCAGACTTGGTGCCTTTTGGTTGTATACGGGGACTATTGGTCAGCTGCCAGTTAGCTACGTGACACCAAACAGGCTAATAAAGTGTGTGCCACACTCGGCGCCTTGGCTACTAGTGACGCTGACTGACACTCTCACGTTTAAATTGACATAGATACCCATTGAAATGGCTGGGGGGATAGTGGTCGTAGTAGCTCAGTGTTAGAGCATCGAATGCGTTATTCGAAAGGCGCGCACACCAACACGGTCACAGGAAGGAAACGCAAACACCACGGGCATCCGAGAAGTTAGCGGTTTTTTTTTGGTGTGTTTTCTGAATACCTTTTCCTGTCTCAAAATTGTGAGCGCTGCTCGGCGCAGACGATCCATCAGCGTTTGAGAAACTTCACGATTGGCGCGGACTAAGCGCTGCGCTGCTTTGCTGGCCTTACATGGAATGAGTGGCGGTGGCAATTCGGCTGGTCATCAGCGACGGTGAAGAAGTGGAAAGGAGAAGGCCATAAAATCACGCGTTCAAACGTGGCAGCACTCACTCGTTACTGTGAAAAGCCGCCTATTGATTCACTTCAAGTCGGCAAAATATGCGCACACCCACACGTCACAGAAGGAAACGCAAACACCACGGGCACCCGAGAAGTTAGCGTTTTTTTCTTTTCGGTGTGTTTTCTGAGTACCCTTTCTTGTCTCAAAGTTGTGAGCGCTGCTCGGAGCAGACGAACTATCAGTGTTTGAGAAACTTCACGATTGTAGTAGTTCAGTTTGTTAAGACTGCGCGCAAGGCGCACTTTAGCTTATTCCAGGGCTTGCATGGCCACCAGTGATTGGACTAAAAAGTTCGACGTTTGATGCTTAAGAAATGGTCAGCTCAATGATCAGTTTTAGGGGCGAAGCTCCTTACAGCGGCACCCGTTCGTTCCTTGTAGCCGTTGTAGTGTGTAACAAGTATAACATTTTAACTTCCAAGGTGGTTCCGGTAAGAGATTTCTTTTGTGCATTGTTGAACAATAAATGATAGTGCTAAATGTACATGCCAATAGCTGCTTAGGAGGAATGAGAGACAGGAACATTCGGCTTTTAGTTAACGCGCCCGCAGCGATCCCCTTTAGCAGCCATTGGCATGTACATTGAGCACTACTTAGTAAGAAAAGGTTGCTACGTTGTACTCGCTGGTAGTAACCTGCTTAGTTTTAGAAAGGTTTAGCGAGCGTCGAGCCGCAGTGCCATGAATACAATGAACTAGTATATACCATGAACTTGAGGAGGCTAAAGGTGGGAAGTAGATACGAAGCGCAAGCCGTAAGAAAGTGAAAGTCGAATTCTCCTGTCTCTCATTTCCCATTAGCAGCCATTGGCATGTACATTGAGCACTATCTGACAGGAAAAGGTTGCTACGTTATACTTGCTGGGCGTAACCTCCTTGGTTTTAGAAAGGTTTAGCGAGCATTGTTTCACAGTGCCATAAATACAATGAACTAGTATATACCATGAATTCGAGGTGGTTAAAGTTGAGAAGTAGACCCGAAGTGCAAGCCGTAAGAAATTCTGCGTGTGCCACCTCTCGTTTAGTCCTTGGAATGTCCGCTGGATAGCGGTGCTTCTATATAGAAAATATATGAATAAATGATGCGAGATGGTTGTATGAGAAGTGTTGAATAGATGGACGAACGGACACACAGGCACATGCATGGATGGACATATGAACGGACGCAGGGGTGCATGCATGGACGAACGCAGGGAGGGACGCACGAACAGACGCACGCACGGATGGGCGGATGGACAGTCACACAGACGGACGCATGGACGGACGGAAGCAAGAACGAATGGGCGCACGAATGCTTCGCCTTACTTTTCATTATTCACTCTGTGGATATGTTGCCATTTTTTTCCACAGAGGAGACTGTGGGCTGATATCAGTATAAAGCTTGTATTGCTTGCTTTATAATGACTTTCCGTTCACACGTTTGGGAAGAAATTGTTTCCCTTGAATTCTTCTGCTGCCAACTTCGACGTGACAACTACATGACACCACGCAAAGCCGCGTACACAGCCAGCATTGTGAAGAGATTAAAACCACCTTGCAGCCAAGATCTTGCCGCAAGCTGTGAGGTTGGCAGCGATAACATGAACATCTGCCGGAAAAGAGCACACCAACCAATACCCTGACCTCGACCATGGCGACAATGAAAGTCTCTGTGGCGTTAGCAAAGATTCCGCTCCGGCAACCCATGGAGTCACCAAGTTTGCGCGGTTCATCACTCGAAGATACGAGAACCTAGCTTGAGGCATGCAACCATGTCTGAGGCACCGAGAACAAGCTGCGACGCTTCTAACTGGGCAAACACCTGGTTTTAAATCAGAGAGGCCTTGCTTAAAACTTGTGATTGTTTCTATAGCGCATTCTTGCACACTTGCATGACCGCCATCGGCAAGAAGGAGACTACTTATTTGCTGGAGACCTTGGCACAGCTCCCAAATGAAAAGGAAGACATGACACGACTATAGCACCTTGTTGAAGTTTCCATGACCAAAGACCGAAAAGTTCGCCTGTTCATGTGGCGTGGTAACAAGAATTGTTCATAGGAATTGTGCTCATCCCGCCCACATGGTCGCCATGTTGCTCACCTAGGCTACAACTCTGAAAAGTGTGCTTGAGATGCAGATAAGTCAGCATAACCACCGCACTCCCTCAATAAGCTACGGAGAGGTTCAAGCGCTGCATTTCGATAACTTGTGCGAGACCATCAAGAGCAATTGTTTGAGAGGAACTGCGAAAACTGTTGCCACCCTCATCGTTCGGACGCAACTGATCGGTGAAGTCATATGGTATAAAATGCAGAAATGTCTTAGAGACGTGGTGCGAGTAGCACTTACGACAAGTTTATTAGGTTGAAGATGTACCGTTCAAACAACGGTAAGAATTACGTAAGATCTCTAACTGAAGATGCAACAACTCTCTACATTCTTTACTGTTAGGTAAGAAGAACAAATCCTCAGCACGCAGCATAAAAATATAACAGGCGATGCCAGTTAGAAAAGAAGTATGAACAGGGCAGAGCCAAATGAGAGTTTGAGGGGGAAGGATGTGCAGGAAAAGTGAACTCCACCACCATTCAAACCTAAAAAAATTTCTTGTTTTGATTTACTTTGTTGATCTTGCTTCTAACATTTCTGGCCGAGTCCAATCTGAAGTGTTGAATAAGGTGTTAAGCAGCCCAAAGGGATCATGATACCCAATTGTCGATTCTAATTTGTTGATTTATTGATTTATATATGGAGAATAACGTCCCAAAACCACCACATAATTATGAGAGACGCCGTGGTGGAGGGCTCCGAAAATTTCGACCACCTGGGGATCTCTAACGTGCACTCAAATTTAAGCACGCGGGCCTACAACATTTCCGCTTCCATCGTAAACGCAACCACTGCTACCGGGATTCGATCGCGCGACCTGCGGGTCTGCAGCCGAGTACCTTAGCCATTAGAAGTTCGCGGCGGGGAGACCATAACTTGTGTTTTGTTGGTGGATCCTTGTATGTTCAAAAACAATCTGGCGAATATTCGGCGCATTCGGGCATGCAAGTTATCTAAACTTGAATATTTTTATAAACGAGCGAGCGGCCTGGTGGTCGGGCAATGCATACGCGCTCGCTAGCCCTGATGTAACGAACCGCTTGCTTCGCGAGCGTCGACAATGTGTGCAGCACAGGGGGCGATCGTATTTAAAGGTTAAGTGCGCTTGCAATCGAGTTGTTTGAGCGTTGTGCAAGGTGCCACAGGAACTTAATGACTTGCAGTGCTTGATGCAATGCCACCGTGTCGCCCATTCTGCAATGTGGGCTGTCGGAGAGCGCCGAGCACGGAGAGTAATAGTGTCGCACTAGCGTCACATGGGGTACATGTCGTTCGCTTCAGATAAAGCTTACATACATGCCGCACGTATACCAAAAGTTATGAAAGCAACAGCCAATACGCGCAGCATTGTCATCAACCCTTATTAAGACGTGCATGCACGTATTATAGCAAGCGAAAATCTGCACGCTTTTCCAATTTCACTGCGCGAAGAGCGCTCGCAATCGCAGCGTATGGTAAAAGTTAAGCTTGTCAACCTGGCGCACTTGAAATAAAGCTACTTACCATTGTGGGAGGCTGTCAAGAACGTCTGCCACAACACTGATGTCGTTGGCATCTGGGTATAGTTAACTAGAATATTTAGACGGAGCGAGATCTAGGCTTATAGTAAAACGTCTACAAAGAATCGGCAGCCGAAGAAGATGGCTGAGTTGCCTCTCGCGCAATCGTCTAACACACAGGCGTCTTCATCATCTTCGCAAAGTGCCACGCTTGCTCCTGTCGATAACGCATCGCAAAAGCACTCTATCGCGGCAGAAGTGCTGTCATGGCGCTTGGCGCTTAACACGGTGGCGACGAGCTAGCCCTGTGATACGGTTTGAGTCTGGGAACGTGGACAACGCCCATCTGGAGTGCAGGGGTTGAAGAGGCATTGTTTAGAGGAGCCATTCCGTAGCTCACGTCACTGAGTTGTCGTAACAGTTTGTACGCGTCATGGTAGTGTGATAGTAGCTTGTCTGATAAGCCGACTTGGCGGTTTCGTGTCCATAGAAGCACCAGAGACCCCTGCGTGCACTGATTGTGCCATAACAATATGATCATAATTCTAGTTTACCACACATTTGGCTTTGCCCAGTATTCGATGATTTCTTCGTCGCTCGAGCTGGTGGCGATGGGGTCCACATCGAAATGCGCAGAGTACACGACGTCGTCTCCGCTTCTGCTGCTCGATGTATCATTGTCCGACTCTTGAGCTGATGATGGTGCCGACGACAAGGCGATGGTACGGGTACCACTTCGCAACACTTGCTACACGTGTGGAGCACGCGGCACGCAACACTCACAACACAGTAAACACACTGATGGCGTGCCAAAAGTGCCGTTTGGTAGCAGATGATGGCACTGCCTCCATCAGTTTGTGACGTCACGCATGCCACGGCAAAATAGCAGTCGCTGGCGGTGGATGGAGTTTACAGCCGAAGATTCAATGACATATCTTGGACTGACATAATCTTTCACAGTCCAGTTTTCACACGTTTACAAGTGTCTTCGACCCCTACCCTCATTTTTTGCCGAAAACCACAAATTGTTGGGTGACCATGTCATGACCCTTTTAATGGGACTGCCCTGGAGTTTTTGCTTTTCTTATTGGTTGTGAGATTAGGAGCTGCCTGTTCATTTAAACTACTCTTCTAAAATGAGTGCTCTGCAAAACTAAAACTACTGATTACTACCACTCCTCCCACCCCGTTTGTGTCAGGTTGTTTTGCATCTTAGTTTCATTGCTTTTTCCTAGAAGCAGATGCAGAGTAGGTACATAGGGTATGGACAATTTTTTGATGTTTGTTTCATTTTTATATATTAATATTTTGTGGATTTAAACTGTGACAGAATGTCGAGTTGCATGCAATATTAGTGGTTGACTTGTAAATATTCAGTAAACTTTTCCCCAACTTCAGAGATATATTTTTATGATTGTAATGCTGAGGAAGAAAGTTTTTTATTGTGATACACTGTCCTCAATAGTTGTTCGAATATCACCCTTCGTGAGTGCAAACGATATAGTTGCACAGTTTTTGCTTTACTTTTTTCTTTTTTGTTCTATCTTTTTTTTTCAGTTTTTTATTTCAAATGCGAAGCTTTTCTTAATGAGCACCGGTGACTTTGAGCGTATTTATCTATCTATCTAGCCGCTGACGTTTGGGTGCTCTTGTGGTCAACCCCTTAACTTGGCGTGAACCAAAATTAGCATGGGAAGTTGAGATCATTTGACGAATACAGCGCGCTGGTAAGGTCATTAGTAATGCCACAATCGCTTAGCGTACGTTGTCAAATTTTTCCCGCTAGACAGTGGAACATGCCCACGGGCGGGTATGTGCTGCTAGTGTACGGGTATGTGCCAAAAGTGATTGACAGTTAGTATCTACCCAGAAACGAAAAGAACACATAAGGGCCATTCTCACGCGTGAGCGTTAAGCAATACTCTATATTAGCAGCGTCAACCCAACAAAGGCGTAGAAAATGTCGGTGCTACAAAAGAACCTGACATAGGGTGCTTTGACCCCCCGACGAATACAAATAATAAATTTCAGGGCCCCAGCTGGAATCGAACCTGAGAATTCTGCGTGTCAGTCAAGCATTCTACCACAGAGCTACGCCAGGTGCCGCAATAACTTTTCAAACAGACGCTAATATTTGCGAAAAGTCAATGGTTGCAGTGCTGCCTACGTAAGTTTTACTTATGTAGCAGTTTCCAGGGTCCGCGTCTTCGCGAGAACCAGCACTTCATATCAGCTTCTGATGTTTTAATACGCATGTTTCAGTTGACATCGTTGCGCGAGTGCAAACAACTGGTTATATAAACATCGGCAACTCTTTACTATATGTCGGTGCGTGCCACATCTGTACATATATTTAGCGTCGTTTCATGAAGTATTGCTGAATAAAAAATTGCAACAAAGTCAACTTTCATTCGCATGCTTCGCATAACGTTGATTCCCAGGTAAATGGGATCTGCCGGATGTTTTTTTTTTAATTTCTCACTTTTTTTTCTTTTTTTTTTTCATGTCTAATTTTCCTGTTATCGCGCTGTTGTCTTTTAGTTTCTTTTATACAAAAAAACTCTCGCGTTTTTTTATCTTCCGTAACTTTTCTTTCTATTTTTCTTTCTACTTTTGTTCATTATTTTCTCTTTTTCATTTTTTGTTTTCTTCTGATTTCTTTCATGCTTTGTTTTTTCACATATTTTTGACACTCATTCACCAATTTCAGTTTGACAGTTCCTGAGCTTAGACAACTATATGAAAATATTAGTACTTTCTTTGACCTTGTAGAATGTGTTAGAAACAGAAGGAGCATTTGCGTTTTTTTTTCTTGTGACAAAGGTTTGCTTTTAGGGCATACTGTTTTTGTTATATGTGTGCTGTTAGGGTGGTGTTGTGTATGAAGTGGAGTATTGTCTTGTGGAATCTGTTTTGTTTTGCTGTATCCAGTGGTTGTAACTGGCTGTGTCGTTGTAGCAAAGGCCGCCTTGAGCGAGGTGATGGGAGTGTTCTGGCTTCAACCCTTTACATGTCCATAAAAGGTGGTATGTATCTGCTTGCATCGCAGGCGTGGGACAATACGGACACGTATCACCAACTCGTAAATGTGACCAGTTCCATGACAATATAACGGCTTGTGTAAGGGCCACCCCTACCCGAAGCCCCCTAAGCACAACTTCCTCTGCATTATTAAGGTGAGGGGGGAGAGGGCAGACTCACGGTACAATAAGAACATGTGTATTCTGCCGGAGAACATTTTTTACGAGTATGGAGTAAGTTTAGGGCCTGAGGTGGAAGGGGAATGGCTAGAAGATCTATGTTTGGAGGGCAGTGCACCTGCTCGTCAGCAGCAGTGTTGTGCGGGTTCGCAGCATGGCCTTGAATACAATGTACGTTAACGCAAATAGCCGTATTATTGTTCAGCTTATAAATCGCTTCGCAGATCTCCAGCGTCTTGTGTACTTTCTTGAGCTCCTTAATAGCCCCTAAGGAATCATTGTTTACATCAATCTACTTGATTGTGGGCAGCTTGGAGGTAGCATCCTGGATTGCGTCGTGGAAGGCTTGAAGCTCTTTGCGTAACCAGCTCTGCAAATGGGTTAAGCTGGGCGTGCTCCTGTAAAGTTGGTATGGGAGTGATGCGAGGTAACGCTGTTATTGTGTGCATAGCATCACGGTTAATAGCCTCCAACTGTGACAACTGGGCCAAAGTTAACTGTTGAAATTGCGCCTGGTATAAAATTGTTGGCTGCAGATTTGTGCGCACAAGCTGTCGAGCTACATGTGTATGAGTTCCAACTACGTTCGATGAAATGCGGCGAATCAGATGAATAGTTTTTATGAAACTCTGTCTGACTTTTCGAAGCCACTGCACTCCACTGCCAGATTGTTGAATATCAAGACCTAGTATGTGGACCTCCGAAGCCTTAGGAACGGTCACTGCAACCTCATGCCTTCAATATTCGCTCTTCTATTATTGACAAATCAATATTGTTCTAATCTCTCCCCTTCCCTTTTTTATGAACCTTGATTTCCTCACGACAAGAGTTTGCGTTTCCAGTGTAATATTTGTAATTTGCTTTGAATACCTTATAGTCCCGTAAACGTTTTAGCGATCGTATCTCTAGTAACAACTCTCGACAAACGCCTTCTCCATTGTAGTACATTTACTCGCCCTGACTTTAAGGGGTTGCGTTGCCAAGTGAAATCAAACAAAAACTCGATGCCCACCTCTCGCGATGCTTTCGCATCCCAACATTGTCACCCGTAAATAAGACTTTCTTAACTCACCGTTTCATTCGTTAAACCAAGTCCTTTTGTTTTTGCACTGACCGCTTTACCAATTATATAGGTGTTTATTTGAACACTCAACATCATTCTTAGACTTTCACGTGCAACACAAGGTATTGTAACAAATGTAACAGCCTAACCACAAGGATGTTCTATTTACACTGTTTATTCGCATTTACCACGGCCTATAGGTTGCATGCTGTGCAATCCAAGATGGCTGCAGGAGAATGATCAACCCGTGATCTCGCATAACAAAAGATAGAACGCACAGACTTATGGCCCTGTGCCACTTTTACAGGATTACCTTTTGATCGCGGAATGAATGTACATCGAACCAAAGTACTTTGAATAAATATAGAAACTGCTAAATGTTCGCCACTTCATTTCTTTCGGCAGTTTGAATCTGACGGAAGCGCACTACGTGAGCAAATCTAAAGAATTCACGTCACGTAATTTTTGTGGACGATCTCTACATCTCCCCTCCCTACTTCCTTTTCGGTCTCTTCTCTCGCTCATTTCTTCCCCTTTCCTCTCTCCACTAGAGTCTATTACCTCCCCATTCCTCTTTCCCTGTGAATTACTGCTGAGGTGTCGCACTTCGCTGCAGACAGTTGTGGGGTTCACCTTCCTTTTCCAATACGAGAACCACTCCCCTCCCCGCAGCACCACAGATGCCATCTTGCCATAGGCATGGCTTCACTGCTGGGCAAAAATTTCCACTCTAGCAATTTTTGAGGGGTGAAGTTCTATATGGCGTGGCTTGTGCATCCCCGTTGTGTGTAACCGCCACTCGTTAATTCTTGAACTGGTCATACAGGGCGTATTTGTGCTATATAACGAACGCATATGCTCTGAAAAGTGCAAATGTGACGGCCCTGGAGGCACTTACTTGCAGAAAAAATAAATAATATATTGCAAATTTTGTAAAAAGAGTATTGACGTCACACGTACGGAAGGAGAGAGAGAGATGATCGTGCTTCTGCGATTGCGTGTTCTACGGAGGCGCAGTACGCCAGAGGGCATCCCATAGTACAATAATAGCGGCGCTTTCAGGGCGAAGCTCTTTAAACCATGGGTCGTACGCGCAGCATGTATGTAGTAAGTGGCCAGCTCTCGTTAAGTTCTTGAAATGTTTGCTACACGGCAGTCCATCTATATAATCAATATATGATGAAAACATGCGAGGTGGTGGTACTTGGAATGTTCACTAGACGGACAGAAATGCAGACAGATAGAGGGACAGACGTTCGGATGGACAGGTCGACCAATGTTTGGACAGACGGACGGATGCACGAACAGACAGCCTTTACCAGCGTGAAATTTCTTTGCGTAAAGTGAAAATATTTTTCGGTCTTTTATGAATTTTTTTTATATATGAAATATTAATTTAGGTGCGCAAAAGAATGCCTTATTGAACTTGTGACACATGACTTATGATGGCTACAAATGACGGCTACAAAAATTAATAAATAACAGCTGTAATGTAATCATAGGATTCCGCAAATCTATGCTTTGCATGGGTTTGCAAGTGTGCAAGTTCAAGTGACACAAAGGAAAAGTGAGGAAGTAAATTTTTCATTGCCTGGTACTCATGCTCCAGTGCTACGAAAAATAAAGTGTAACTTCCTATTTGCTGTGAGCTTGACCCCTGCAACCAGATTTCACCTAAAGAAGGTTCAGGCACTTTTCTAAATACCTCAATTTTCAATCAGTTGGTATAAAAGACGGTGTGGTCTTGGATCATAAGCTTCGTTTTTTGTGTACATCAACAAGCTCGTGGTCGTGCCTAATTGTCTTTCCTAACTCATTCACAGCATAAAAACACTGAGGGTAAAGCCACATTTGCTAAAATGAAAGATTAAGATGGTGCATATGCCCCTGAACAGCAAAAAGCAATGTTCACGTATCCAAAGTGATGAACGCCATGAACTCTGCTGCACATCAAACGGTCTTCCAAACATTTTGAGAGCTATGCTCGGCCATAACTTCGACACGGTTTAGTAATAAAACTATAGGAGCCAGAAAGCTTGATTAGGGCTGACAGATTAAGTTGGTATGGATTCATGATACTAGAACGGTCTAACAAAGAAGATTAAAAACAAATGAACCACAGAAACACAAGCGCCAATTCACGGCTGAAGTTTATTTGAAATTACCGATCAAATATGTACATCCACAAGGCCATATATAAATTCACCAGAAGTACCAACAAAAAAGTTGTGCACAAGAGTAAAGGATTTGTTTATTCTGCAGTGTAACTGAAAGAAAGCTGACGCATGATTGTTTTTCAAATTGACTAAACCTTCTCAATAACATCTCTTTTTTTCATAAATTCATCATAGGGACAACTGGGGAAGCTTGTCTCCCGCATGTTCCTCAATAGTCTTTTTCTCTTTTTTGTCCTGCCAGTATAAAATCCAGAAAGCTTACTGGATCTCAAAATTACATGTAGTAGTTCTTCCTCTACTTGTTTATGTGAACATTCACCAGAATGAACACATTTGGACTCCACTGTTTCCATCATTGTTATGTATCTTCTTCCTCTTTAGTTCTTTTTTATTAACTCTAGCGCACTGAAATAATATTATTCAGATTCTCGGCAGCTTTAATGCAATGAACAAAATTTGTCGCTAACAGTAAGTCAATGCAACCAATATTCCTGCAGTTGACTAAATCAAACATACATTCAAGGCAAATAAAGTATGAGGACAGCGAGTTGTGGCATTTTTCAGATCTAAAAAGCTGTTTGTTTCAAGACATGGCATCATATTTTAAGAAAGGCCTTATAAATTGAGGGACATGTGAGTCCTAACTAAATACAATCATAAAAATAAACAAGTGAGCCGAGTATGAGGGGGCTATACAAGAAATTACGTTGATCGTCATTCTGTGGTCAGGTTCCAAGCCGTACTTTAGCTGAACCAAGCCTGGCTTTATTCACTCATTGCGTGTAGAAAGATAGCAAAAACACAGCACATTTATTTTTAATAGTATACAGTGTCATTAGTGCAACAATTTGGTTTTTTATTTCTAACACAGTTCAAATGTGGCAATAAATAAAAGACAACTCAAAGTTTACATGCCTCTCTTTCTAATATTTATCTTTTTCAGGCCTTTCATTAAGCGCAACTACTACACTAACACGTCAACGTGACTATAACAAATGGTTCAGAAGTGAACGGTGGTCAAAGATGACCATGGAGGCCATCGCTCATTTATTCGAAAAACACCATCTCCATGCAGCCCCACCAGAGCCCTCTGTCTCCTTTATTTTGAACACACTCCCAGTAACGATGAAGGGGTGAGCTTATTAGAGAGAAACTTGGTGAGATGGTTTCTATAAACCTGGAAGAAAGAGCATTTTAACCACGTAAAGATGAGTTGCGTGTGTGTATATGCCCCTGTTTCATATCATTGTGATGGGCAGCAAGTCATCGGAACAATCTTACCTTGTCTGCAATGTCAAGATTACGGTTGGGAACGCTTAGTTGGAACCAGTGTTTACGATTTCTTGCGGCATACACTCTAGCATAAGTTCATGGTAGGTGGTTGACATGTTCGTTGTGTCGCATGGTAGTCTGCCTTCATGTCTCGTTCACTTACAGTCAGCACTTGAAGGTATGTTCAAGAGCTTTACTAAAGCATAATGTTAAGAATGAAGGTCCAGGTATTATCCATCGGTGCATAAGAGCTGTATTTGAGTAATGGCTTTCTCCTCCATCAGTGTGTATTCCTTGTAACGTTCTTGTGCATAAAAGGCATTGACAGTATGTTTTCATGGCTTTTCAGTGCTGTGCATAAGCAGCTCACATGACTGAAAGGCTTTTTATTTTGTTGTGGTGTTGCCTCAGTCAGGGCCACACAACCTCCTGTTGCTTCACAATATTTCGCTTCGTAGGATTGCTCTTTGCATGCTTCTTCAGTACTTCATACTACTATGAAAGCAGGTACTAGCAGGTGCTGATTGTGGCGCTTTTATTTGGTGTTCCACATCCTTATCGCTAAATTCATTTGCACACAAAGCAAGAAATCAAAGTATTTTGCTAGCATTTGCTTTGAGTTTTCTGTTGTTCTTATTTTAATTTAGCCAGGGTTCGTGCCAGGATTGTTCTATACCAGAGGTGAACCCTTGATAAGAAAGGTCCTCCCGGGAGAGGAGAGAGGCGGTGAACTTGGCCATTCTGTTATTTCTATGTCTCCTCTAGGAAACATAGTCATAACACATTTTATTTTATTTTATTTATTTATTCCTTAAAGGTCCCATAGGAACATTACATGAGGGGTGGGCATGACACGGCACTTGAAAGAAGGGTAACAACATGGTAACGGCAACAGACTATGTACTGAAGGTATGGCGGCACTTCTATATAAGGGGTGCGGCACAATACTAGAAAGGAGTGTTACAATATCGTAGTGACAGCAACAGAATGGGTACATTAATTATGGGGGCACTACAATGGCGTGCTTGAAACGAGATTGGTCCATGATGGTAGCAACTTCAGCAGGTAGGTCATTCCAGTCTCGGGATGTGCGTATGAAAAATTATTGTTGGAATGTATTAGTATGGGCACGTTCCGGATAGACTGCGTTGGCGTGGCTAGTACGGGAAATACGGTGGGCTAGTCGGACGTACTGATGTCTGAGTTGTTGCGAGTGGAAGAATTTGTGGTAAAGACACAGTCGAGCTATTTTTCGGCGAAATTGAAGTGAAGGAAGGTTAAGGTCTGCTTTTAACGCTGAAACACTTGAATAATGAGCGTAATCAGACAAAACAAATCGAGCCGCGCGATTTTGGACAGATTCCAGGGTGTTGATCAAATAAGTTTGGTAAGGATCGATGATAGCGTTTGCATATTCTAATTTGGGCCGCACGAAAGTTTCGTATGCAAGTAATTTTATTGAGGGAGGGGTTAGGCCAAGATTACGGCGCAGGTAGCCAAGAGCACGGTTAGCTGAGTTCGTTATGTGGTTAATGTGACAAGACCAGTTTAAGTCGTGGGATATATGGACACCTGAATATTTAACCGAGTCGGCAGAATCAATAGCAATATTGTTAATAGTATACTTAGGCTGCACAAAATTGTGGCGGCGGTGGAAAGAAACGTGCACAGTCTTTTGGACATTTAACGACATCAGCCAATTATTGCACCAAACCTGTACGCGAAATAAGTCTTCTTGTAGTGCGGATATGTCACAGGTGCTACTTATAGAGCGATAAATGACGCAGTCGTCTGCGAAAAGACGGACGTTCGATGTAAGATTTGCGGGGAGATCATTTATATATATGAAAAAAAGAAGTGGCCCCAGAACGGTTCCTTGTGGAACACCGGAAAGCACGTGCGTGAGTGATGATGTATGCGAATTGGCGTGGACAAATCTGGCGAATGACGCGTTCGATGCTCTACCACTGAGCTACCATAACAGCTATCCCCCCAGCCACTTTATAGGGTTTATATATGAATTAAACGTGGGAGTGTCAGTGAGCGCCACCAGTAGCCATGGCGGCGAGCGTGGCACACTCTCTTGAACCTGTTTGGCGTCACGTAGCACGTGAACCTATTACGAGTGGGCAGCTGACTAATAACCCCTTGTATACAACCTAAATGCACAAAGTCTGCCAGTACGAGACCCTCGTTAATGAATAAAGAAAGAAGTGTATACCTAAGGGCACGTTTTTCCGTGTTTTACACAATATTGCCACCATTGATGAACGACTCACTGTGGCTCATACTCATTTTTGGGCTGCGAAGAAGAAGAGAATATCTTCGTTGCTCTGGTTCAAGTAAACTCCTGGCTGCAGGTTTTGTTTTGCTCATGACATTACTGGTGGAGACGCTGGGTACGTGTACTTCGGATGTGTCGGCCATCGTGGAGACAGCTGCATCTCCCAGAACAAGAATCAGCCGCCACCTGCGTGGGTTAACCCCTGAATTCGGTCCCTTGGCATCGACACCCAGAAAGATGGCAACTTCGATGACAAGCCAGGCGGTCCAAACCAGCGATGCCCATGGTTCTCTTCTCCCGCATGTTTTTCATGCGCCACAGACACCAAAGCCGTTCCATGGAGACATCTTCGAGGATGTTGATGACTGGCTCGACCACTTTGATCGGGTTGCCAGTATCAACGAATGGGACGATGTTCGCAAGCTGCGCCGAGTTTACTTCTACTTGGAGGATTCTGCGAAGACGTGGTACGAGAACCACGAGCGCTCCTTTGCAACATGGCAAGAGTTTAGCCGACAGCTCCGAGACGCCTATCGCAACACCGAGAGGAAGAAGAGGGCTGAACAAGCCATATCCTGCAGAAACCAACGGCCGAACGAACGTGTATCCATGTTTGTTGAAGACATGCTTCGGCTCTTCAAGCGCGCGGACCCTGCCATGCCCGAGGAAAAAAAGGTGCGGCATTTGATGCGCGGAGTAAAAGAACAGCTGTTTGCTGGGCTCGTGCGCAATCCACCGACGGCAGTCGCCCAGTTCATCAGTTAGGCAGCCACGATGGAACGTACGCTGCAGCAGCGGTCGTCATAATACGAACGCCAGATCCCGGCCACCACATGCTCTATCGGCTCTGACAGCGAGAGACAGGCCCTCGCAGACTTCATTTGAAGTATCGTTCGGGACGAATTGCGACAGCTTATGGCAGTGGGATCCCATCCACCTATGTCAGCCTTCGCGGATGTAATCAGACAGGAAGTCCGGCAGGCCGTCACACCCGTGGCCCCAATCGCACCACCGATTCCCGAGGCACCAGTCCTGACATACGCAGCGGCATTGCGATCCCCTGCACCACCGGCTACAGATACTGCTATGCGGCCAGGGTACCATGCTATGCAGCCATTCCACGACACTGCTTCGAGCCCGCCTCTCGGCTCAAGGTTTTCGAGCACATCCACCTATCTGCCGTCTACCTCAAGACAAAGTGGTAGCAAGGGAAGCACGTGGCACACCTCGGATATCCGTCCGCTCTGCTATCACTGCGGTGAAGCGGGTCACGTATACAGGAACTGTCTATACCAGCAACTAGATTTCAGCGGCTTCCATCCTGATGCTCGATGCCCGCGCTACGGTCAGCGCCCCCGCGAAATCGAAGCCTATCTCACGGGACAGCGAACACCTTCGGCTGTTCAGCACCACCAGTCAAGGTCACCGTCGCCTCGCCGGTCTACGTCACCCAGTTTGCCCTCATCGTCTTCCGCTCCTTTCAGGAGCCGGTCACCAAGTGTCCGCAGGGGAAACTAGGAACGGCGACTTCTGGGGGTGAAGTCGCGGCCCGGTGAACTGTAAAAGACCCTCATTTGACGCAACGACCAGACGAGGACCATTCTGGTTTTGCAGTGTTCTCTGACAGCAGAAAGATCTTTTCTGCGAAATCACCGTCTTCGTCGACAATCATGCTGTCAACGCCCTCGTCAACACCGGTGCCGACTATTCCGTGATGAGCGCCACACTGGCATCTGAACTGAGGAAGGGGACCACACCTTGGCAAGGACCCCAGTTGCGCATGGCAGGGGGCCATCTGGTGATGCCTACCGGTATGTGCACGGCACGCAATCGTATACGTACGTCGACATTTGCGGGCTCTTTCCTCGTATTGCGCGTGTGCTCTCGTCCAGTCATTCAAGGAATGGACTTCCTTCGTAAATACGGTGCCGTCATCGACCTGCGCGAATTACGTGTGTCGTTCGAGGATTCTTTTTGCGCTGCAACTGACAATACACAATTCTGGAAAAGAGCGCTCCGTGTTGCCGACGACTCTCTGACTCTCCCACCTCGAAGCAGCCTCTTTGTCAAAGTAGAATTGGGACAGACCGTGTCTGACGCAGTAATTGCAGAGGCCAATTTGTCTCTCCTCATTTCACGACAAATCTTTGTTGCCCGAGGAATCATTCAGCCAAGTAATAGGCATGCTCACCTGCTGGTCACGAACTTCAGCGACGAATATCGCCACCTAACGAGACACACTGCCATTGCATATTGTGAAGAACGTGCTGATGCCGATGGTCCATCCACGTTAGGTTCATTTTCATCGAATGGCCACCCTGACGAGGCCTTAGCGAGCACTCTCCACGTAAAGGAGAGACTACCTTCGGCTCAACGAAAAAGCCTTTGGCGTATACTCGGCTCATTTCAAGACTGCTTTGCCACTACGTCGAAGGCTAAACAGACACCACTTGGTCAGCATCGTATCATCTCGGAACCCACTGAGAGACCCATGCTACAACATGCCTAAAGTGTGTCGCAAAAAGAGCAAGACGCTATACGTGACCAAGTCCAGAAGATGCATCCGGACGACGTCATTCAGCCATCGACCAGCCCCTGGGCTTCGCCAGTTGTGCTAGTAAAGAAGAAGGACGTTACGTTGTGCGTTTTTGCATTCATTACCGTAAACTGAAAAAGGTCACCAAAAAAGACATTTATCCTCTATCCCGGATTGATGACTCGTTGGACTGTATACGCAACGCTAAATATTTTTCCTCCATGGATTCGCGTAGCCGCTACTGGCAAATCGAAATGGACGAGCGCGACCGCGAAAAGACGGCGTTTATTACTCCCGACAGCCTGTACGAGGTTAAAGTGTTGCCTTTCGGTCTATGCTCAACGCCAGCTACTTTCCAAAGAACGATGGATACGGTTCTCACGGGGCTCAAATGGCAATCATGTCTTGTTTACCCTGACGTCGTGGTCTTTGCCGACACGTTTGAACAACACGTCCAACGCCTTCTCTCAGTTCTTCAAGCAATAAGAACCGCGGGGTTGTCTCTCAAACCCGACAAATGTCATTTAGGATATGAAGAACTGAAGTTTTTTGGTCACGCTGTGAGCCATGCCGGCATCCGCCCAGATCCGGAGAAACCCCACGCCGTTGTCGCCTTTCCCGTGCCCACAATTAAGCGCGACCTACGACGATTTTTGGGGCTCTGTGCGTATTACTGGCGCTTTGTCAAAAACTTTTCGAAGATTGCTGAACCCCTCAAGAAGCTTACAAAAGACGGTATCTCGTTTGTTTAGGGTCCCGATCAGTGTCACGCGTTCGACATCTTCCGGAACCTCCTCCAGGCTCCGCCTGTACTGGGTCATCTTGACGAAAACGCTGATACGGAAGTACACACTGACGCCAGCAACGTTGGGCCAGGAGCGGTTTTAGTTCAGTGGCATAATGGCGTAGAGCGCGTGATCGCTTAGGCGAGCAGAACGTTATCTTCAGCGGAGAAAAACTATTCTGCTATCGAAAAGGAATGCCTCGTTGTTGTCTGGGCCATAACAAAGTTCCGCCCATACTTGTATGGCCGCCCATTCAGGGCATTTAGCGACCACCATTCCCTTTGTTGGCTCCCAAATCTCAACAATCCCTCAGGTCGTCTAGCACGATGGAGCCTTCGGCTACAAGATTTCGATGTCACCATCGTCCACAAATCTGGGCGGAAACACACCGACGCCGACTGTCTATCTTGTGCATCGGTCGAAATAGCCAACACTGACCTTGAAGACGACGACACTTTTCTTTCTGCCGTATCAGCAACCCGCTTAGCGGAGCAACAGCGTCACGACTCGGAGCTCATCCTGCTCATTGACTACCTGGAAGGACGCGATTTCCACCCTTCTCGAAGCTTTGCACGCTCACTATCCTCCTTTTGTTTTCGTGATACAGTGCTTTATAAAAAGAACTTTCATCCTACACAAGCTATGTATCTGCTTGTTATGCCAACTACGCATCGTGGTGACATTTTACGTGCGTGTGATGATGAGCCATCATCAGGACACCTCGGCAATACGCGCACGCTGCAACGGATTCCATGCTCCTACTACTGGCCACGTCTCGCAAAGACTGTGAAGCACTACGTTTGCATATGTCACGACTGTCAGCGACGTAAGATTCCACCTTTACGACCAGCGGGACTACTGCAACCAATAGGCCCACCAAAGGCGCCCTTTCATCAGATTGGCATGGACTTGCTGAGGTCATTCCCCACGTCTTCGTCTGGAAAACAGTGGATTGTGGTCGCTACAGACTACTTAACACGCTACTGTGAAACGAAGGCACTTCCAAAAGCCACTGCAGCAGATGTCGCCCAACTTTTCGTTAACAGCATCGCCTTACGTCACGGTGCTCCAGCTGTTGTCATAACTGATCGTGGGGCAGCTTTCACCGCAGAGATGCTGCAGAAAGTCTTGCGATTAAGTGGCACGGAACATCGTAAAACAACGGCTTACCACTCGCAAGCAAAAAGGCTGACTGAACGACTGCATAAGACAATTTCAGACATGCTGTATATGTATGTGGACATCGATCACAAAAACTGTGATGCCATACTTCCTTAGGTAACTTTTGCGTATAACACTGCTGTTCAAGAAAGTATTGGTTTCACACCTTTTCGCTTAGTCCACGGTCGCGACGTCACGACGATGCTCGACGCCATGCTCCTGCCCGACAACTTAGGAATATACAACACGGATGCCGCCAAATTCGCGCAGTGCGCAGAAGAGGCCCGTCAACTTGCTCGTCACCGTATTCAACATCACCAAACCGCAGACGCGCGCCGCTACAATCTTCGCCACCGTGAAGTTATTTTTAAGCCAGGTAATGAAGTCTGGGTGTAGACCCTTATCCGACAGCGTGGACGTTCAGAAAAGCTTCTTCGCCGCTACTTTGGGCCTTACAAGGTCGTACAACGTCTCAGCGACGTCACTTACGAGGTTCTCTTACAAGGCAATTTGAGTCGTTCCCGTTTCACCCCGCAAACTGAAGTCATTCACGTTTCACGTCTCAAACAACACTTTTCGCGCTGTGAATCACCAGTGAGTGACTGACTTTATTGGTAACTTCGCGTCTTTCTTTTTGTTTCGTCTTTTCTTTGCATTTTTCCTATTTTTCTTATTTATCATTTCACTTTTGTCCCAACAACCAACTACGTTATTCCGCCTTACGCCATCCATTTTGCTCGCATGCTAATTTTCATCTCATTTTCTTTTCTTTTTTTGCCTTCATGTACAGCATGGAGATGATGCTTCTTGGAGAGGGGGTAATGCCACCATTGATGAACGAGTCACTGTGGCTCCTACTCGTTTTGGGCTGCGAAGAAGAAGAGAACATCTTCGTCGCTCTGGTTCAAGTGAACTCCTGGCTGCAGGTCTTGTTTTGCTCGAGACAATATAATGAGATCTAACAGACAATACTGCCAAGGAAAGTATAGGGGAAGATATTAGACCAAATTTTAATGTAAATATGAAGAGAGTGGGTGAAAAGATAACTTGCCGTGGGCAGAATTCGCCCACGGCAAGTTATCTTTTCACCCACTATTCTTCATATTTTAAGTACAATTTGGTCTAATATCTTCCCCTATACTTTCCTTGGCATTCTTGTCTGTTAGATCTCATGATATTGTGTAAAACACGGAAAAACGAGCCCTTAGGTATACACTTCTTTTCTTATATATATATATATATATCTAAACTAACAGGAAAACGTTCCACAACAAAAAAACAAAAATCTAACTCGCGACGAATCATGGAGACCAGGTTCCCGACGCCCGCGCACTCCGCCACACTTTACCAACCGTTCGCTGCAATTTCGTTGGTAATTCGTGTGGTCCTTGCGATACAGGATACGAGCGTCGATGCGTGTGCAGATCACGGCTAATTCGCGTGTTGTACAATTCAATCACCGTAACGCAACTGATAACCCCCAGTTCGCGCACGTCAAACACTTGCGTGCCGTTAATAGGTACAGCGCTGTGAGCACAAAAAAAACCAAATTGGTCGCGGCGATAGCATAGGAGAAAACACGAAACGATACAATTTGCGTCCGATATCCGCGAAATCTAAAGCGCTTGGCGTGGCATTGCCGGCGTGACGCGATGAAACGAACGCCGGGACGCGCCGGGTCACGTAGAAGTGCGTTGCGTACAGTAGTGGCATCAGCGGTTGCTTAATTGCACAGATCTGCATGATTTTCATGTGTGGAAGCACTGCATCGGACGTCTGACAGTCGACAAACTTGATAAATGAATCTCAGTAAAATAGTCTACCTTGCGCAACACCAATAAACAATCACTCATATCAACCAGTTGTGAAAGACTTATTGACAAAAATAGTTTTCTCATGCGCTCGGCATAATATTCTCAGAAACTTGAAAAATCGACGCGTGAAGTTAGACCAAAACAGTGCCAAAAAGCAGCAGACACAGAAATTAGCTGATACCGGTTCAATATTATGCCAACAAAGTTGACACTTCAGCAGACGCCGGCAATAACGTTCAATCGATGGGCCAATAATGCAAGCCGAATTCCATGGCTCCACCCATATTGGCTGCTGCTCGTACAACTCGTTCTAAAGTGGTTGTTCTAATACACTGGCACGGCCAATGTTGGTGGACAGTTCTGAATGCTGGTCCACCATTACTGTTCTATGAGACTGGCACAGCCTTTATTGGCGGAACGTTGTCAATGCCAGCCCAACATCGCCGTTCTACTCGGCTGGCGCCGCCATAATTGGCGGTACATAGTCGGCCTAGGCAATTCTTGGGCCAAGAACTGCCAATCTATCTCCAACCTTGGGCCAACGTTTTGTGCTGCCTGGGATAGATAGATAGATAGATAGATAGATAGATAGATAGATAGATTAATATATAGATAGATAGACAGATAGATAGATGGATAGATAGATAGATAGATAGACAGACAGATAGATAGACAGATAGACACGCTCAAAGTCGCCAAAGTTCGCTAAGAAATTCTTCGCATATTAATATCAGTGCACGTGTTCTGGGAGCGAAGCACAAAATGAAGAGAACAAAGCAAGCACATGCCGGTTAATTGATGCCAGTTTTCTCTTTTCGTCTCATAGCAGAACAAAAAATTCGACAAATCCCACGTTCCTGGGAATTCACGTTATGCGAAGCATGTGGAGGCAAAGTGACCATGTCGCAATTTTCTTATTCAGCGACATGTCATAAAATGACGCTAATAATATGTACTAAAGATGCACGCGCAGACAAAATATGAAGAGTTGCTGATGTTTATATAACTAGTTGTTTGCATTTGCGCAACGATGCCAACTGGAACATGCATATTAGCAACACCAGAAGCTGATATGAAGCACTGATGCACGCGATACTGGTGGCCTGGGACACTGGTTCATAAATCAACTGGCAACGCATGGCAACTTACCGCAAATGACGTTAAGTCGACCTGACGGCTGTATCAAAAGAGTACGTATGTAATGTGTATAAAATTGGGTAGGCAGCACTGCAACCAATATTGACGTTTCACGAACATTGGCGTCTTTTTGAAAAGTTGTGTCGAGACTTTGCGTAGCACAATGGTAAACTATTTTATTGCCACAAAGAATGCTTGATTTCGATTCTAGCTGCGACTCTAAAATTTATTCTTTACATTTGTTGAGTTGACGCTATCAATGTCAGGTATTTCGTGACGCTCGTGAGCTAAAACTTCTCATGTGTGTTCTCGTCGATCCTGGGTAGATAATCAGTGTCCATCACCTCTGGCACGTACCCGCATACCAACGGCCCATCCACCCCTGGATATGTGCCATTGTCTGGCGGGAAGTGTTTGACGATGTCCGCGATGGTATTGTGACATTATTCATGTCTTGACCAACGTGCCCTACTTGTCAAACCATCTTTTCCTCCCATGCTAATATTGGTTCACACCACGTTGAGGAGGAGACCACGAGAGCCCCTAAACGTAAGCGGCCAGATAGACAGATACGCTCAAAGTCGCCGACGTTTGCTAAGAAATACTTCGCACCTAAAACCCCACCAGCTCTGTGATAACCAACTTCCTATAACTGATGATGCATGCGCATGTTTGTGTTGTATTCTGTCCTCTACTTACGCATCATGCTACACACGGCATTCATGCACCTATAGGCATAGACTGCAACCATGGTACAACGCGTCGTCTATCAAACCTAATAACCTGGAGCAGTAGTATGAACTGTTCTATATGTGGCCAATATATATGTTTTGCAAGGAACCCTAATCTTTATAACTGAGCAAACTGGAACTCACCGCAGTCATAGAACATCACGTTCATCACGTTTTATTCAAGTTTTGAAACAGTATCAAAACGCATCGTTCTTTCTTCCAGAAATATCATCTATGTGAGCCCTGACTATACGCAACGAGAAACTGCACTCGAGTTCAACCACGGAAGCCTGCCAAATGGAACACTCCTGCAGTACACCGTCCGCATCGCGGGCACAGAAACAATTGTCACATCGAGCTTTGACAGCACTGTACATCGAGTCCCTAAAGCTAAAACTGTGATTGTGCTAATTGTTTCTTATAGTCTACCAGATCGAATGGAAGCCAGGTTCTCAGATGCTGTGTATCCGATGACATTCGAATGCGTAAGTATTTCAGAGAGTGCCAATATTTTCCTTCTTTTTTTTGAGCTTCTGCATATTCGCATGCGCACATTCTTAAAAAAAAGGTATTTGTACTTGTTAGTTTTGAGGTAGTAAAGGTTTCTCACTGCTACAAGCTGCCACTTTAGCGTCGCCAGCGCGAAGTCGGCGACGGGAATGACAGCAGGTTGGTTCGTTCCGTACGCAAGCAGAGACAGTGAATAGATCAGAGACGTGAGAAAACAAAACAAACTTTACTCTAGTGATATTGCAGCACACGGGATCTAATACAACACTTAAATACAACTAACAAAATACATCAACACTTGATCCAACAAAAAACATATAAAAACAATAAAACAGCTTATGCGAGAGAAGTATTACAAACTACACAAACTAACAACAATAGAACTACGGGGAAGAAAGTTCCAAGATATAAACAGGTGAAGGCATACATGTGATGACCGGCAGTGTTGCGTCCCCGATGATCGGATGCGAGAAGTCGAAGACAGTTCTGGCACGACTGTGATGTCAGTGGTGTTTCAACGCTGGTGGCTCCGGGAGGCTAGTGCTTGCAGGTGACTTCGAGCAGGTTGAGCTAACTCGAGGCGAAGTCCCGATGTCTACGTTGCAGACGTTAATATCGCGTCACAACTAGACGAACGGCATAATTTAGATGGCCTGCCGATACAGAGCCACACTAAAAATTTCTAGAAGAGATGCTTGTTCATCTGTTTCTACACCATGTTGGTCAGCGACTAGTCTGCCTAGCAGGGCAAAATCCTGCGCTTAAATCCCCCTCGTGTCTCCTCGCTCTCTTCCTTGGGGACAAGAGACCTCTACAAGGGTCCAATTATGCGCGTTTAATTGATCGAAGCTCCGCCCCAAAATATATTGACCCCACCCCTTTTTAATTAGGAGAGGGCCCTCAACTAGCGAGAGTGACAACCTGTTGGGTTGTT
Organism: Rhipicephalus microplus; assembly: GCF_043290135.1. Taxonomy (NCBI): domain Eukaryota; kingdom Metazoa; phylum Arthropoda; class Arachnida; order Ixodida; family Ixodidae; genus Rhipicephalus; species Rhipicephalus microplus. The sequence goes on from NW_027464820.1 coordinate 80,080, forward strand.
GTAATACGGCTTGGCCACCAGAGGTTTACCTACGCTTTACCCCGTGGGAAATGTTCAGACTGTTTGGCTCTCAGCCGGTGCGTCCCATAGCCTAATCTTTGTTCGAGGTACATCGCGGCCTTCCACGACCTTGCAGACGCCGCCGAGGTTACAAAAGTATCAAACGTCGACGTTGACGTTCCAAGAAGAGCACCCCATTCTGCACTTCTTTCATGCGCCCGCCGTTTCCACGGTCAGTGGGGAAGTACGGCGTCCGGTAATTGCCGTGACGCCAAGTCGCCGAAATTGGCCGTCTGTGACATTGCCCCCCACTTTCAGAATGTTATTCATAACATTTGTTCACACGGAGGGGAATGTTTCGACAACAAGGAACAAAACATCACCAACAAGGGAGACATGAGGACTGTCCCTCTCATACACAACATAAATAGGCAGAGTGCTTCAAAGTAACAAAAGGGAAAAAACAATTGTTAGAATACCAGCTTCAGTTACGCGCAACAATATCAATGCGCCATGCAAAGAAGAAAAAGAAATAGCCGTGTACGGCAGCCATCGATACAGAATACACTGCACAAATGTATACTACAAAACAAAACGAAACAGGTGCGCTCCTTTACTGTAGTGTAATCCTTCAATGTGCATTACAACAAGTAAAAATAACCAATGCACCAAGCAAAAAGAAAATAACTCAAAATAGACTTTCTCCAGCTTACAGCTGTCTCTCACTTAAATCGCATAGCGGCGGTCGCGGTCTTGCCGGAATTTGAGAACTTCCGACGCAACGACGCGTATGTGCTACCAGTTGAACGGCACAGCCACGCATCATTCGCGATTTCAGGTGACTTCTGTCAGTCTGGCGGAGGGGACCCAAGCGATGCGTGGGACAGAGTGGCCATGTCTTCTTTGGGCTAGCTGCCGTGTGGTGTTTAGCTATTGTGGCCTTTATTCTAGGACCCCTTCGACAATACTGTCCCCGCAAAGCTTTGAAGTTCCAGCGAACATTCCATCGCGAGGATGCGCGCTGTGGCCTACCCTTCCGCCGCTGGCGCATTACTTCCCGCCTCAAAGACCTCTTCGCTGAACTGGCCGATGAGCTATCCTGTTTTCGTTCTCCCCGATGCTTGATTCCTCCTTCTTGCCTTCTTTTGTCGCGTGCGTACCCTTCAATCTTCTACGGCGACGTCTGCGACCGACTTTTCCTGAACTGTTAGGAAATTGGCCTCGGGTTGCGTCATCGGTAGTTTTAGAGCTCAAGGGCGCACCATTAATCATGATGTTAATAGAACGGGAAGTCTGGCACTCTCCCGGTGATTTTATTTGCGAACAAGCGTTCTTTCTACTTTTGGTCCGGCTCCTCGCACGCACGCGAACAGGCTTTGAAGCCGATGCAGAACTCCTGGTCCTATTTGCTACGCTAAAAGAATTTGTGCCTTTTTCCCACGTAGTACCCTTTTTCTCGCGCGCGGCTTTCCGACGTCTCTTGCATCTGCGCCGCTTCTTGCGACTTTCTTCCGAGCTTTCCGATCGCAACTCCAGCTCGTCAACCCTCGCACAACTTGCGTCAGCTGTCGAATCCAAGCAGTCTAATGGATTTTCTAAAAAATCATCTCTTTGGCACTTTAAACTGTTGGAAAGCTCAACACACTCAAGAACAGTGCCGCAGTTTTCCTTCACAAACTCTAGCTCGAATGGGTGGGAGCTGACGGCAACTGTACTGTAATTCTCACCCTCTGCTTTGGCTGCTGCTCCTGAGCTTTCTCCGGTTTCCTTGCCTACTACAACATTGTTTGCAAGTTCCACCGTCGCGACACCCTCAGTTGAGGCCTGTACCAGCCTGTCTGCAGATATCTCAGCTGTTTTGCTAGCATCTAATTGGCACAGCACCTCGTCGCACATGCTCTCTCCTTTGTCGGCCTCTACTCAGCGCAGCACCTTTCGCAGCTCTCACATTTGGTTCGTCTTTGAACCTGCTGCGCTCTTCACACGTGCTAGCCTTCTCTATAGCTCTGGACTGCACCTCACTCGTTTGAATATCGTACTTCTCTTGAGCTACACTTACGGATGCCTGAATTTTCCGTCTTATTGCCTCGTTTTTCTGTTTCAATTGTTCGATCGCCAAGTCGCGTGTTCGATCACGCTCTTTTCTATCCCTTACTTCCTTTTCTTCGCTTTCTTTTCTCTTTTTTTCTGAAATCTCTACCGCGTTTTCAATCTCCTCTTCACTGGCTTTTTGCGAGATCAGCCTCACACTGTTACTCTTACTGAGGCGAATCTTTAATTGCAGTAACTGCACTTCCCGTTCTCCGGCTTCCCTTGTCGCTTCCCTTGCCGCTTCTCGTTCTTTCACCCTTTCTTCGCGTTCTCTCTCCCTTTCTTCGCGTGCTCTCTCTTTTTCTTTGCGCCCTCTCTTCCTTTCTTTTTCCCTTTCCTTCCGGGCCCTTACCCGCTCTTCTCTGGCTAACGCCTGCGCCTGTTCCTGCTGCTCCTTAACCCATTGCCTCAGTACGGTGCCCTCGAGGCCTAACTGTTCACCGTGCGCGATCCACTCATCCAAATCCACACACTCCATACTGCAAACTGTCACTATAATGCTACTATAAAACCAGCGCATTCATATGCAGGATGCAACCACTTCAACTGTGCGGCTCTATCACCACGCTGTCCGCACGGTTCTCGTTCACCTCTCACTGTCTTACTCTTGTACGGAACGTCTTGTCTCGCGGACGCCAGTTTTGTTACAAGCTGCCACTCTAGCGTCGCCAGCGCGAAGTCGGCGACGGGAATGACAGCAGGTTGGTTCATTCTGTACGCAAGCAGAGACAGTGACTCTAGTGATATTGCAGCACACGGAGTCTAATACAACACTTCAATACAACTAACAAAATACATCAACACTTGATACAAAAAAAACATATAAAAACAATAAACCAACTTATGCGACAGAACTATTACAAACTACACAAACTAACAACAATAGAACTACGGAGGAGAAAGTTCGAAGATATAAACAGGTGAAGGCATACGTGTGATGACCGGCAGTGTTGCGTTCCCGACGATCGGATGCGAGAAGTCGAAGACAGTTCTGGCACGACTGTGATGTTGCCAGTGTTTCAACGCTGGTGGCTCCGGGACGCTAGTGCTCGCAGGTGACTTCGAGCAGGTTGAGCTAACTCGAGGCAAAGTCCCGATGTCTACGTTGCGGACGTTAATATTGGGTCACAACTACACGAACGGCTAAGTTTAGGTGGCCAGCCAATACCGAGCCACACTAAAAACTTCTAGAAGAGATGCTTGTTGATCTGCTTCTACACCATGTTGGTCAGCGACAAGGGTGCCTAGCAGGGCAAAACCCTGCGCTTAAATCCCCCTCGTGTCTCCTCGCTCTCTTCCTTGGGGACAAGAGACCTCTACATGGGTCCATTCATGCGCGTTCAATTGATGGAAACTCCGCCCTATAAATATATTGACCCCACCCCTTTTTATTTAGGAGAGGGCCCTCAACTAGCGAGAGTGACAACCTGTTGGGTTGTTGTCATACGGCTTGGCCACCAGAGGTTTTGCCACGCTTTTCCCCGTGGAAAATGCTCAGACTGTTTGGCTCTCAGCCAGTGCGTCCCGTAGCCTAATCCTTGTTCGGGGTACATCGCGGCCTTCCACGACCTTGCAGACGCCGCCGCAGTTACAAAAGAATCAAACGTTGACGGCGACGTTCCAAGAAGAGCACCCCATTCTGCACTTCTCGGCTCCCTTTCATGCGCCCGCCGTTCCTACGGTCAGTGGGGAAGTACGGCGCCCGTTAATTGCCGTGACGCTGGGTCACCGAAATTGGCCGTCCGTGACACTCACATATGTCACAAACCAGGTAGCTAGTGCAGTTCGTAACAGTGAGGGTCGTAACAGTACTACCTTTGCCGTTACTAACAGCATCAGTAACTGTTAATACCCTAGCCATTACTAACAATGAGTACAAACTTTAGGTGTTTTAAAAAATAAAAGTAGTAAGGTGTAATCCCTTGCTCATGTTCCCGCGTTATTTCCTAACCATGAATTATTGTCTCATCACTACCCTACTTCTGTTAATATTACGTGCTATATCGTGAAGACTGAGCGTACATAGCTGTAACAGGTACCACTATTTTTTGCTTTATTGCCTGCTTATAGGCACTACATCATCCCACAAGCACAAAAAAACAAGCAGTAAAATTCTGACACAAACTAAAATTCCCTGAGTGCTGGCAAGGGCTCTACATCGAAAATCACTCAGGTACAATCTCCTGAGTTTCTTGAAGTTCAATAAACTTGGCCATACATACACAGAAATACACTCGTGCAGGCCGTGCATCCTGATCGCAATGAGTTCCTGTACTCGACTTAAAACCTTTACTAATATGAATTCTCAGGAGTTATTGGCAGAGCACATGGGACACACAGACAGGTAAAAAATTGCATGTTATCAAGCCGCAACTTGGTCATTGGCCACCGGTATAAAAATCACGCCACGCAGAAGTAGTCTTTACAAGGTTAAGAACAGGACATACACACACAACACATTCTTTTCTTTCGTCTGGAGGCGATCGACCTTTGTGGAATAGGTGCGGAGAAGCACTCACTCTACTTCACATTCTAATCCAGTGCAAAGAATAAACACGCTGAGAAGACAACACTTTCCGTTACCCTACCGACAACAGATACCACTTCATCCTGCAATGTTCGTCGGTAGAAAAACAACTGTCACACATAAATCGTCGCTATTTTTTTAGGAGAAGTTCATACTTTTCAAAATATTTCGTAGCATGACTTCTCCGGCATTCTGTAGCACGACCTCCCGAGAGAGGCCTCCGCTGCGGTGGCTACACTCCACAAAACACTTCCCTCACGGCCCTTGAACGCAAGGGTTTTAACGATTGAGGCACTTGTGCTAATGTTATACACGTCCACCATCGCTTTTTTTATCACAAACTTTTGTCATTCATTACACCCCACTTTTCACAGCAAGGTTATGATTTTATTACTTCCATGTTTTTACCCGCCTTTGCACGAGAAATTTTATGGCCCTCATACAGCCACTTAACACAATCTTTGTCCATATCACTAGTAAAATGAACGGATGCTCTTTTGGCCATGAAATGACCCTAGCAGAACAAAAAATAAACACCATCATCATCAACGAGTGCAGTCAATGACGGTATGATGGCACGACAAAAATGACAGAATTCGTCGGGCGAATGATGTAGAGTGGGGCAGAGCTGGGTCCGCACACTGCTGCCGCGCCACTTTGGCCTCCCGTTCTCACATGCCGGAATCTTGTCGGCGCCGACGCGCAGCTTCACGGCATGCTTCTGCCTCAACGCTCGCATATCGGAGTTCCGTCTTTGAGCAGGAACTGCCACCGCCTTGCACGTACGTGGCTGTGCAGCCTTTTCAATCCACCGACCTTCTGAACGCGTCCGCGCGCCAGAACGGCTGTTATTTTACGACACCACCCCTCCCCCTAGCGTATGGCGCCTCCGAAGAACACGCGATCACCAACGTCTTCGTATGACGTCATTCCTATTTTATCGCACGTTCACAAATTTGGGTTTCATTTTTCAAGCGCAAGCCGCCGCCGCCTTGCGTGTGCCATGCTTTTTATTGGCAAACCGCGAATTATCTGCTGCTGCGTCCGTTCATCGCCTGTCTCTATGTCTGTCTGTCTTTTTGACGCGCGGACGAACGGACGCACGCACGCACGCACGGACGGACGCATAGAAGGGTGGGCGCATGGGCGCATGAGAGAACGTACACACGGACGGACAGGTTGACGCATGGACGGATACATGAATAAACAGACCCACGGATGGATGAACGGAAGAAGCACGCACAGACGGCCGGACGCTTGGACGAACGCCGAGACGAACGTATAAATGAACGCATGTATGTACGCACGATAGGACGGATAGATGGACGCATGAATGGAGGCACGATTGAATGAACGCGTCTCTCATAATTATATGGTGGCTTTGAGACGTTTCACCCCAGATATCAATCAATCAATCAATAAACCATTTATTGCACGCACCGATTGACGGACTGACGCACGGATGAACGAACGGACGCATAGACAGATAGACCCACGGATGGACGGAAGCAAGAACGAGCGAACGGACAGGAATCTTTCACTCCATGGATATGCTGTAATATTGTTATTTATCATGCTAACTTTGAACTTTGAACTTTATTTATTTCAACATTCGGGATGCTGAGGGCCGTGGTCAAAAAGCCTCTAATGGGCTTGTCTGGGACCACGACCCCTTACAAATGGACAGAATAGGCAACACTTTTATTGCAGTGACAAGGTACAAAAATTTGAGCAAGCATAAAGCATAAAGTATAATAAGCATAAGCATAATAAAGCATAAGCATACTACAGCATGAAGTAACGTGCTTTGGTATCATACCATTTGCACTTTTCAGCATAAATGCATTTCGTTATATGTACAAGTACCACCCTCTACGGCAGGTACAAGAACTCTCGAGTAGTGGCTGCATACAATTATAACGGGATGTCCAGCCCACACCTGATGCAACTTCGCTCTAAAAATTCTATTCGAGTGTCACATCATGCGAAATTGTGGCCAAGACGATTTCCTTTATGTAATACAATACGTCTTGAATGACGATTCTGCAATGACGATCGGTTGACTTTGCTGTGTGCTTGTTGTACGGAGGAAAACCTCCAAAGAGGCATGTGGACTTTCCTCACAGAAATACTAAACTTTCGACTCATCCCGGTTAGATTGATTGGTTGATTTGTTGGGTTTAACGTCCCCAAACCACCATTTGATTATGAGAGACGCCGTAGTGAAGGGCTCCGGAAATTTTGACCACCTGGGGTTCTTTAACGTGCACCCAAATCTGAGTACACGGGCCTACAACATTTCCGCCTCCATCGAAAATGCAGCTGCCGCAGCCGGGAATCGAACCCGCGACCTGCGGGTCCGCAGCCGAGTACCTTAGCCACTAGACCACCGCGGCGGGGCGCATCCCGGTTAGAGCAGCTCGAGTATCAACGAGCGCAACAGTACGTAGACCTTCGACAAACACTTCTATAACATTGGCGCGGCACAAGCTAGGACTCACACAGAGTGACGACGGGTGCGGAAATTAGTTTTATTAGTGACGAGGTGCGGAAATTAGTTTTCTGCCATGGGGTTTGGGTGGCGACGCAGGGGTGATAGGGATCGGCGCTGGGGTGTGGTGGGTGATGGAAAGTAGACGGTTGGTACTCGGAAGTGCATCGGTGGTCTCGGTCTGCTGTTAGCGGTTCACAGTCAGCCAGCAGTCGGTCATGTTAAGGTAGCAGTTCTTGTTCCGCGTCGTACGGGGCCCCGTAAAAGTAGTCCGGGTAATACGGTGTAGCCGAGATAGTTGTTTTGGGACGTTACAACCCACATAATATTCATCATCATTGGTGCAGCCGAGGTCGCTGCGAAGCGCAGAAGACAAAAGTGCATAACATAGCTCGGATACCCGCTAATGTAGCAAATGGGGTGTTGTCAGCTGTGCGCCAGAAGTTTCTGTAGCGCAGCTGTGTACTGGCCGTCATTGGCACTTGCACAAGTTGAGACGTCGACAAAGGTAGCGGTCGCTGTGAGCTTGCAGCAATGGCCGCCTATGTTAGGGGCGTGGCAACAGGTGTTGCGTAAGAGGCTGACGGCAGCGCCTCAGAGCTGCTGTATCACCTGTCAGATAACGGGTGCGAGACGCTCAGTTGTGGCATCCACTGTCGGTAAATATGACAAGTATAAAAGCTGTCGAGCGACTTCTTTACGAAGAAATCGCTTGATTTCTGAAAGTAGCGTTGTTTTTTTGCTCACCGCCGAGGGTGAACGCTGCGATAGTTTCTTCTGTAAAGCCGCTGACCGCTGTGTCGAGACCTATTGTTTTCTCAGCTTTCCGAAGTTCTGGCATGGTCCATGGGTCTTGGACAGCGGCCTTTGGAAGACGTAATTGTCTATTCCCTCCAAAATATGTCGAATCTTCTCTCCTTCGGCCATCAATTGGTTAAGGTGCTTGCACAAGCCGAGCACCTCTTTGATGTAGCTCGCGAAGCCTTTGCCCTGCTGCTGCGCACGTCCCTGAAGGGACTGCTCAGCACGGAGCTTGCGTACCTCAGAGCACCAAAGAAAGGGATAACTCGTTGCTTAAAAGCAGTCCAAGTTACGAATTTGGGCTCGTGGCTGTTGAACCAGAGGCTTGTGACCTCTTTCAGATAAAAGGAAACATCACGAAGCTTCGAACGGTAGTCTCATTTGTTTCTCGTACCCAACTTCTTGTTCATCTGTGCCGTTGAAAAAAAGGGAATCGCGAACACATAATGCGTTGGGAATGATGACCATCGCAGGCTGAGTCTGAGTCGAGCCTTCTGGGTGGGTGTTTACTTTGGTCATTTCTGGGGAGGCGGATCTCCTGTCGCGGAATGCTAGGTTGAATACCCCGCACCACCACCACTCTGAAAATAGGCTTTTTTGGTACAAGTATAGCACTTGAACAGGAGGCTTACGAACACTGAGAGGGGGCGGCGACAACCGGCACATGATTAACAGCGTGGATCACAACAGCTCGTGCTCGGCTCTTCACGCACTACGATATATTGCTCTTCTTCCTCATTACAAGAGTAATAACACGTGGCACAAGCGTGCTGTACCATCGAACGTAAGAACATGATTGTCATGCTTACTTAACGGTTTGAAACCGACTATGCACTACAAGAGGCACATATGTAACTGGGCCTAATATACTAAAGCCACGTATGAGGTGCGCAGCAAGTTTGTAAATATTTCCACGCATCATTGCTGTAGTTCAAAACATGCTTCGCATAACACTTCTATTGCAAAACACAGCATTCCCACCGTGGTAACAGTTTCTTTACACGCCTAAAACACTAGTACACGCTGGGATTTACTGGCACTTTTGCTGGCGCACTGGGAAGTAGCTAGGTCGCACTGGTAGGGGCGCTGGCTTTACCGCTGTGATGCTAGCGCACATCAGGAAGCACTGAAAATTCTGAAATTTTCACTAAAGGGCACCGGTGTTGCTGGCGCACACATTGTTTCTACAAGTGCCGCGCGCAGGTTCATTTAGCCTGTGCACTGATATGCTTTCGCATCGGTAAATATCAAACGCTTTATTATTTCGTATGGATGGAGGCTACCCTAACGAATCCCGAGCATGTGTCACAACTTGGGGCTTGGCAGATATAGAAAATAAGCGCAAGGCACTCAAAATGTGTGATACACGAAATCACTGCCATTTCTATTGTTTTCCTTTGGGATGTGGAGAAAATTGGGGTAATAACTTGAAGCAGCCAACGTTTATTATTTCAATTTCTAGCGCGCTTGATTTTTCATACACGCTGTATTAATAACAGCGTCAATTCTCACGGTGCACTGGCGTGTTGCAGCAAATACCGCAGGTTTTTTGCATGTCCCTCGCGTATACCAATTTCACTTGAGAGTCGTATTCTTGTAACGTCTCCATGTGGCTTTATCTATGGGAAAGAATCTAGTCACCACTTGTAACCAAAACAACAAAGTGTTTACGTTGCAATATTAACAAGACGCAAATGGGCTGTCTCGACGCTTCGCAAACTTTCCCAGTATAGCAGAAAAAGACAGCTGTCATTCAATATCTCTGCACAGAAAATGCTTTTCTGCTAATGCTTATCCTCCTACTTGCTTCTGGTACAGTAATATACGGGTTAAAAATGTTCCGAAGATCAAAAGCCGAAACTTTATGCATTGCACCTCCACTGCTTCGAGAGTGGTGCTCTGTCCTGTGCTCTGTCCCACCAAGCAGGAGGCCTGTGCTGGCCGCGTTCGTGTAAATGTTACCGGCGCTTCTTGCTTAATAATCACAAGTATAGAGTGTAGGAACAACAATAAAGTATGCAGAATTAGACGGTGTACTGCAAGAGTAGCAAAATTGTGTTACTGTTTCTACAGATTTTTTAACTCCTTGGGCGAGTATGGCGGAGGTGGCCATGGAACTTACTTTTCTCTTCAAGTCAAAGCAAAAGTAACTGTGAACGCTCTTCTACTCAGACGGAGTTCGCAATCTATGCAACTCTCGTGCGCAAGAGGCTTGAACGGTGTCTGAGACTCCGAATTGCTGACGGAGCACAGTCTAGCGATTGCATGTTACCACTGATGCTGGGTGACACTGCAGGCTAGTAACCATAAGCCTTTGAGCGTAGACGCCCCAGAAGTAAAAATAATTCGAGAAGTCAACAGGATACCTCTCAGTGGTAACAAAAGCATGGTTCTGTGATCACGAACGTTTCGTAAACGAATCGCCAACTGGAACACCTTCGAAGCAAGAAACAGCGGCAACATATAAGGCTTCGCCAAACGAGAATAGTTGCTTCTAGAGTAAGGTAGAGGCTCGGCACATATAGTGAAAAAAAAGAAATGAGTTAAAAAACCTTCGTGGCAGTAATCGAACACGCAACCTACCTATGACGATGCAGACACTCCACCACTACGCCACGTCGTACCATGCATGCTGCCTGGTAAAAAAACTGGTAAGAAAAAAAAACACCATTTGGCTTCATGGGTTGGAGTTTAAACACATAAGAAACTTTCGTTTCTGACTAAACCTTATGTCCTCATAATATAAAAACTACTAGCGTCCATGCAGGACAAGCCATAATACCAAGACTCCAAGTTTTTTTTTAGAATTCAGAACATAAGAAAAAAAATGTACAAGACCTGGATAATCTAGGGCGGATTATTTGACGTGCGCATAAGATTGATATCGACTCTAAAGCTCAATGAGTACGGGCATGGTTCAATTATTGAGGTGTATTTCCTCGTGCAAGTGACGATCTGCAGTGTCCGTGCCAGAGTGTACTAATTTGCATATGTAGGTCGGTTGCTGGGACTGCATAGCCGATTCCTAAAAACAAAAGTGCATGTGCACAAAAGTGTCTCGTGTTACTTTACGAACGCGCTCGGCTGCTGACCCGCAGGGCGCGGGTTCAAATCCCGGCTGCGGCAGCTGCATTTCCGATGGAGGCGGAAATGTTGTAGGCCCGTGTGCTCAGATTTGGGTGCACGTTAAAAAACCCCAGGTGGTCAAAATTACCGGAGCCCTCCACCACGGCGTCTCTCATAATCATATAGTGGTTTTGGGACGTTAAACCCCACATATCAATCAATCAACTTTATGAACGCGCACCGAACGACAAGCCTGTATTCATAAGTATGTGTCAGCGAAGTGCCGACGATCGAGTGGGCCCGATGGCTTTCGGCGGCGGCCCGTGTGCGCGGTGCCGCAGCCTGAAAGCGCGTTGCATCGATGCTTATCACCTTTTAGGCGGACACCGTACGCAAAAAAACTGTCATTCATTCAGGTTAACCGATGGCAAGGCTCTGCTGTACAGTCATTTTTACTCCTCGGCGTAGCATATTATTAAACCCAGAAGCACCTTTGACTTGTATAACGCACTCGGCCTGTAAACTAGGTCTACGTTTACCTGCAGGTGTACTCGCACGGGTCACAAGTAGTAACCGATCTCGGTGCAGGTGGCACGCGAAGGTTGAAGCTTGAGCTTTCCGCATGTATCTCACTGTCGCATCAATATGTAGACGAGGTAATTAAAACAATAAGGACCATCACAGATACGTTGTAGTTGGAGCTTTGCCGACAGGCGTTGTTTTTCTGGCGACTAGTACACAACGCCGCATCAAGAGTCGGATCGGACGCCGGCTCGTAACGCTCGCAGATTATTTCTTCGTAAGCACTGCGGAATGATCGTACCAACTGTGTTTGTAAAAGCTTATCTACAACTCCCAAGCTTCAGCATAAGTGGCTTCACCACATGCAGATTGATATGACAGGAAGCCAGATGATAATTAGAATTTAGTATTAAAAGTGGCGTTGAATAAATAGCAGTTTTGTCATAAACGGTTGGTGTGCCTACAGAGTACTTTACGATCACCAGATACTTTGGCGCGCTAGATGTATAATTGGCGCGTTAGATATAATGTTGCGCCACCCACACTGAAAAAAGAATAGATCTTATGAGTATAGTTACTGGTTGCTATATAAATTGTTGTTCCTAATGCGATAGGTGTATGCTCAATGTTTCCGTTTGCTGTGTTGCGTATAAATATTGCCGCGCGCTTGATCTGCCAGCGCAAAAGAGGCAGACGAAGTGGCAGTTCCCCTCGTGCCATTGTTCTGTTTTTGGCTGTGCTGAGCCGACCGCTCTTCGGACTTTTGTGAGGACGCCTTAAAAACGTCTCCTGTCTCTTTAACGTGACATTTTAATGGTGGAGGTGCGGGGTAACCTCACCTATGCAACAGACTCCTTCTAGCAGCCGGAACGTGACCCAAAACCCAGAGCTTACGCCGGTACACCGTTTCAGTCGGAGGATTCGAGGACTGTCCCCCGAGTTTGTGCCTCACAGTACAAGTACGTCGACTGGTATGGAGAATACTGTTGCTGTCACCGCTTCCCCTACCGCTGGAGCCGCCGCTGCTCCAACCGCTGCACCCGCAGCTGCACCCACTCATTACACGCTACAAAAACCACGTGTTCCGAGTCCCTTTCGTGGTGGCCTCTATGAAGATGTGGAAGATTGGCTGGCTGAGTACGAGTACGTAGCGGATTTCAACGGGTGGGACGAAGTAGCGAAGCTCAAGAATGTGTACTTTAGTCTTCTGGATGGTGCTCGCACATGGTTCCAGAACCGCAAGGGCCTCCTAACGTCGTGGCATGAGTTCTGTCACAGGCTCCGCGAAACGTACTCGAGTCTCGATCGTCGAGAGCGCGCTGAAAGGGCCCTCCAGTCCCGCATGCAGATGCCTAATGAAGGTGTGGCTACATACGTGGAGGATATGGTTCATCTGTTCACTCGCGCCGATCCAACCATGCCGGAAGACAAGAAGCTGCGACACTTGATGCGAGGTGTGAAAGAGCAGCTCTTCGCTGGACTCATTCGTAGTCCGCCTAGAACGGTCGCGGAGTTCCTCACTGAAGCCGTCGCCATGGAAAAGGCGCTGCAGCAGCGGAACCAGTACGATCGGCAAGTGAATGCTACCTATACCACCGGGCTAGGCTCGTTCCCGACCGACGTGGGAGCGCTTCGCGAGCTGATACGTTCGGTTGTTCGCGACGAGCTACAACAGCTGCAACAGCTGAACCAGGCGCAGCAGCAGCCTTCCACGAATTGCATCGCCACCATCATACGTGACGAAGTTCAGCATGCGCTCGGCACACCTCGCCGCGAGACACCAACGCAGGTTGCTGCACCACTTCAGGCGTTCGCAACTTCAAGTGAACCTCTAGGGGTGACCTACGCAGACGTATTGAGACGCACCGTTCCGTCGTCCACGACACCATCCCCAGTGAGTGGTTTCCAGCGCACCACTTATACCGACACGTTCGAACACAACGCACCTGCACCAGTCCCACTACCAGCCGCAACCCCGTACGCCACACTGCAGTCCGCACAGGTGGTCCCTTATTTTGCAGACACTCGACCCGTCATGCGTAAATCCGACATATGGCGCATGCCCGACCGACGACCGCTTTGCTACCACTGCGGTGAAGCGGGTCACCTCTACCGAGACTGCCAGTACCGCCGACTTGGGCTGCAGGGTTTTCCTGCCAATTCACCCCGCCCCCGGTTTGGACAGAGACCACCAGAAATTGAAGATTTTATCGCTCGGCAGAACGTCCCACTCAGGCGTCAGTCGCGCTCACCGTCACCGCGGTCGTCATCTTATTCAGGCAACGGAAATCGAAGGCCGCAAGGACGGTCTCCGAGCCCTCGCCTGGAAAACTAACGCCAGCGACCTTTCGAGGCGAGGCCGCTGATTCTCGACGTGATGAAGACCTCGCCCTCCAATCGACGCGACATCGGACCAACGGAAATTCGACTACGCCGGCGCCTGTATCCCAGCTGAGCGACTTTTCAATGGACATACCTGTGCTGCTCGACGGTCGCAATTTAACTGCCTTAATAGACACTGGTGCTGACTACTCGATTATTAGCGGACAATTGGCACGTACCTTGAAGAAAGTGATAATGCCTTGGACAGGATCGCATGTACGTACAGCTGGCGGACATGTTGTAACGCCGGTTGGTTTGTGCACGTCCAGGCTACAAATACGAGGCTGCACGTTTTTGGTCAGCTCCATCGTGCTACGTGACTGCTCCCGCGAATTAATTCTCGGCCTCGATTTTCTTCGGGAATATGGCGCCGTAATCGACCTACGGCGACGCTGCATTTCCTTTTCGACAGTCAACGCTACGTCAAGGGACTCCAACCGCCGTACAACCGCCCTCCGTGTTTCCGACGACAGTGTCACAATACCACCTCGTGCAAGTATCCTAATTCAGGTGACTTCCGAAGGAACCAGTGACGGTGAAACAGTGGCAGAGTGCAACGTCTCCCTGCTGCTGGCGCTTGGAATTTCTGTGGCACGAGGCATCATTGACATTCGGAACGGTACAGCCGAGGTCATGATTACAAATTTCACCAATGAGCATCGTCACCTTTTCCGGGGCACTGCGGTCGCCTACGCTGAAGCCTTGGAGGACGTCATTGAGTGTTTTGCCTGTGAAGACAGTAGCCGCAATGGACAAACCGTAATAGATGTTGACATGAACAGTGCACTGCCAGAAGAGAACCAGAGGGCCTTGCGAGAGCTATTGTTTGAATTCAGGGCGTGCTTTGCTCAGTCGTCTAAAGTGAGTCAGACGCCAATTACACAGCACAGGATAATCACTTACGACGACGCAAGACCTATTCACCAACAGCCATACCGCGTCTCGCCGACAGAACGCGCAGCTATCAAGCAGCAAGTGAAAGAAATGATCGACGACGGCGTTATCCAGCCTTCGAACAGTCCCTGGTCCTCACCGGTCGTTCTGGTTAAGAAGAAGGACGGTACGCTTCGCTTCTGTGTAGATTACAGAAAGCTCAACAACGTCACAAAAAAAGATGTTTATCCGCTGCCGCGTATTGATGACTCGCTTGACCGACTACGACGAGCGAAGTATTTTTCTTCCCTGGATTTAAAGAGTGGCTACTGGCAAATTGAGGTTGATGAGCGCGACCGCGAAAAAACCGCCTTTGTCACGCCGGATGGCCTCTACGAATTTCGGGTGCTACCGTTCGGACTCTGCTCTGCGCCAGCTACCTTCCAACGCATGATGGACACTGTGTTGACTGACTTAAAATGGCAAAGCTGCCTTGTGTACTTGGATGATGTGGTCGTGTTTTCAACCAGCTTCTCCGAACATCTGAAGCGACTACGACAAGTACTTGAGGCGATTCGGACGGCTAACCTTACGTTAAAGCCGCAAAAATGCCATTTCGGTTACGAAGAACTAAAGTTCCTTGGACATGTCGTAAGCGCAGAAGGCGTCCGTCCTGACCCTGAGAAAACCGCCGCTGTCGCAGCCTTCCCGACTCCTGCCGATAAGAAAAGTGTGCGGCGGTTTCTTGGTCTATGCGCGTACTACCGGCGCTTTATAGGCAATTTTTCGAAAATTGCCGAACCATTAACTAGACTCACTAGAGACGATACGCCGTTCGTTTGGAGTGCTGAACAAGAATCAGCATTCACAGAGCTTCGGCTTCGCCTGGCATCACCACCTGTTCTTGGACATTTCGACGAGGAAGCCGAAACAGAAATTCATACCGACGCCAGTAACGTCGGTCTGGGCGCGGTACTCGTCCAACGGCAGGAGGGAATTGAAAAGGTTATCGCCTACGCAAGCCGAACCCTAACACGCCCGGAGTCAAACTACAGTACCACGGAGAAGGAGTGCCTTGCTGTCGTGTGGGCAATTGCTAAGTTTCGACCTTACCTTTACGGCCGTCCATTCAGAGTAGTGACGGATCATCACTCGCTGTGCTGGCTTGCGAACCTCAGAGACCCCTCCGGACGACTGGCAAGGTGGAGCCTACGTCTGCAGGAGTACGACGTCACTATCGTGTACAAGTCCGGTCGTGCACACGAAGATGCGGACACGTTGTCACGCGCGCCAGTTGAGCCTGCCGCTCAGAGCTTCGAAGAGGACTGCCCTTTCCTTGGCTCCGTAAGCGTAACAGACTTGGCTTTACGGCAGCGAGCAGATGCTCAATTGCGACCTATCATTGAACATCTAGAGGGCCGCAACGTATCACTGCCCCAGCATATAACTCGCGGATTGTCATCCTTCTGCTTACGACAGGGCGTGTTGTACAAGAAGAACGCAGCCGCCAGCAACAAAACTTACCTGTTGGTCGTCCCCGCAGAGCTGCGTGAGGAAATTCTATTTGCCTGCCACAACGAGCCTCCATCGGGCCATCTGGGCATCACCCGAACCATCGCTAGGGTACGAAAGTCTTACTACTGGCCGAAACTTGCCGCTTGCGTTAAACAGTACGTTCAAGCCTGCCGCGAATGCCAGCGCCGAAAATCCCCATCTGTTAAGCCTGCGGGATTACTTCACCCTATCGAGCCACCCAGAACACCCTTCGATCAAGTCGGCATGGACCTCCTGGGTCCGTTTCCCTTGTCATCTTCCGGCAACAAGTGGATAATCGTCGCTACAGATTATCTAACCCGCTATGCTGAAACTAAGGCGCTTCCTAAAAGCACGGCTTGTGAAGTTGCTCAGTTTTTCATCGAGAGAATTGTATTACGCCACGGTGCTCCATCCTGTGTCATCACAGACCGAGGAACAGCGTTTACAGCAAGGCTCCTTGAACAAGTTTTTCAGTTAAGTTACTCCACGCATCGCAAGACAACAGCGTATCACCCTCAGACAAATGGACTGACCGAGCGGCTTAACAAAACGATGACTGATATGCTGTCTATGTACATAGACGTACAGCACAAGACGTGGGATGAAATACTGCCTTACGTAACATTCGCGTATAATACCGCTACGCAAGAGACCACACGATTCACTCCGTTTCGTCTTCTATACGGTCGCGACGTTCAGACGATGTTGGACGCAATGCTCCCATGCGACATTGACAACATCGAGAATCTCGACGAAGATGCTGAGTGTTTCGTGCAACGAGCCGAGGAAGCACGTCAACTAGCCCGCGTAAACATCAAGAAACAACAAGGCGTCGATGCACAGCGCTACAACCGCTGCCACAGACAAGTCGATTATAAACCAGGTGACCAGGTGTTGGTTTGGACCCCTGTGCGCTGCAAAGGTCTCTCTGAGAAGCTTCTCAGTCGGTATTTTGGCCCGTACAAAGTGCTACGACAAGTGAGCGACGTCAATTACGAAGTCCTTCCGGACGGAAGCCAACCACCCCGACGCCGACAGCTACGACCCGAGATTGTGCACGTGGTGCGGTTAAAACCGTACCACACACTGTGACAATGTTTTTTTTACGATACACGCTTCGTTTAGCATCGAGGCGATGCTCTTCAGGGAGGAGGGGCAGTGCCGCGCGCTTGATCTGCCAGCGCAAAAGAGGCAGACGAAGTGGCAGTTCCCCTCGTGCCATTGTTCTGTTTTTGGCTGTGCTGAGCCGACCGCTCTTCGGACTTTTGTGAGGACGCCTTAAAAACGTCTCCTGTCTCTTTAACGTGACAATATAATGTGTGAGCAGATATTCGTCCAGTATATGTGACATTAACTTGAAGCGATCTACGCCGTTCACTGTTTTCTGAAACTCCTCGACGAAACGTGGTGGTACTGAGGCGACAAAACGTGCCCATTCTTGTTCAGCCAGAGCAGCGGCATTCTGTAGAGAGATTGTGACTACTCTGTGCAGAAGAGGGTTCCCAGAAATCCTGCAAAAAGAGTGAATTATGAGACAAGCCTCCACTCCCGCAAAGAGAGTTGCCAGCACTTTCTTGGGGCTGGGAGTGTAGTTCCGTGAACCTAAATAAACCATTTTTCCTCGTATGCTACAAGGAGTGATGGCAGTCGATGTGTCGAGCTTTCAGAAACGCAGGCTAGCTCCGAAAGCGGCCGGCCGCACCAACCAGTACTTCGCTGACACGTATCTAAGAACAAGCAATTTTTAGGTGGTAACTTCGTACACCTGCTAACCCTATGCTCGATCTCCTAGTTTTCCTTGTTTTGTGACATTTTCTGTCGTTCTCGCGAAGACGTCTGCGACATCAAGAAGGTTTTGCCCTTACCCGGCCAATTGCGAGAAAACGCGACCAAAAGAAGGGTCCGATTCCGGGACTTCGGTCATGGCCCAGCTATACATGTGAGCAGGACAGACGCCTGATCCATCCCACGCGCCATCAAAACAACCAGACCAACGAGCAGGCGAACGGATCTGTGGCGACACCAATTAACCTACAACGATGACGACGCGTCCACAATAGTGGTACTCGACGAGAAAGTAGACGATTGGTAGGACATGGAGGACGACAACTTCAAGATGGTAAGCCTCCACAAAAGCAGAACTGTGGGCATTCGGGTGATTATATTACCTGTAGAATGCGAAAAAGACTTAAGACAGGTGAAACCTAATGCTTTACATTCTGCGGTGACATCAGTCATAAACGCTGAGCCAGTTCTGAAATATTTCACTGGTGAAAGTTTGCTACTGCTTGACGTGGCCTCTGAAGATCAAGTAAACGCGCTTTTCGAATGTGGCAAGCTGTGTGGTGTAGAAGTTAGTGCTCGTCTTCCTAATGACTACCTGCGAAACACCTGCTTGTTCAGAGGTGTTCCGAAGTGGTACACAAAGGCGGATCTTTTCGAATACATGAAACCCCAAAGCGTGATTACCGTCAGGAGAATTGTTAGAAGTTTCTTCTACGAATGAGTGGAAAGTTAGACCCACGGACGCGGTGGTACTTGCGTTTACTCCAAACACCGAGTGACGTCTGACTATAAAACTTTTGAATAGACAGAGCCACCACCAAGGTGCTTTGAGTACCAACATTGAGGTCACGTGGCGAAATTCTGCAAAGGAGAGCTGCGATGTAAACGCTGTGGAGGTCCACATGACTTCAAAACTTGCAAGGTGGACTTTAAAAGCGCAAACTGCAATAGTGACCATTTTGCAGTTATAGTGGGTGCCTATTCTGAGTGAGTGCGCTGCATGGACGAAAATCCTTTCTTACGGGGCCTAAACCAACTGAACCAACTACTGCCCGTTCAGTTGCTCAATCATTTGAGGATTTTCCTCCATTGGTGAAACAAAGAATATCAACTAGTACAAAGAACGTACGTGAGGTGAAATCAGAAGAATTCTTCCTGAAAACACCAGGCAATGCGAGTCAAGAAAAACACGGAGCCATGAAAACTGAGTCTAATTAGAACATTTATACACAAGCTACCTATGCCAGTGTACTGAGACAAAATTTTGAGCAGAAGACAAAGGGACATGATGAAAATATCCACGACACTGTGGAGATTGTTGTAGTTCTGTTTGCCGCTCTATGTTCACACCTAGCGACAATGCCAACTGGTACTGCGAAGACCTGGCTGAAGGCCGTGCTGGCGCTAGAATCAGTGCTGCTTGGTTGTTTCGGGCACAACCAGCAGTAGGATGACAATGGCCAAGCCTCATTGCACGTTAAATTGCCAAAAATTGACTTTTATAATGCAGTGGAATTGTGCCGATATTGTTTCTCGCATGAATGAGCTACACCTGTTTGTTTCTCGCATGAATGAGCTACACCTGTTTTTGAGAGAACGTCAATTTCCGATCTTGGCTCTGTCGGAGGCCGGATTACCGAGACAAAAATCAATCACTGGATACGTCACTAACAAGAACTCCACCATAACGACTTTCCCAAATGGAAGCGCCATTGTTTATTTGCGAAGAGAGGTACCACACGTTGCACTCAATGTGGCGGACTTGTGCACAGATGCTATAGAAGTTTGTGCGATCACGACACAGATAGGAAACTGCCAAGTAAGCATTGCATCGGTGTATGCTGTGCACCTCCTCACAAGAAAATTTCGATCGGAAAGTTTTTGGAGGACTTGTGTCATCGTTGCCCAGCTCCGCGCATAATTTGTGGTGATTTCAATGCGCATCACACGTCATGGGGGGGACAAGACTTTGGATGCACGTGGACGTTGTCTGAAAACTGCTATTGATGAGCTAGACTTATGCAATGCGAATAATGACAGTGTAAAATTATTTAGGCCCCGAACTTGTACAAGTATTATTGACTTGACGTTGCATTCAACTGAGGTTCAACCCAAGTGTTCCACAGCTCCAGACAGAATGGGCAGTGATCATTTTCCTAAATTGAACAATGTTGCTGGCTATGTTGCTGACGGTAGCTAAATCCTGCTAAGTAACTGATTGGGATCGCTACCTAGAGCACCTAGACCACCGATCATGGGATATGTTTCAGGATATGCTGGTGAGCAAAGCGGCTGCAACCATTATGCTTAAGATACCTGCACATTTTCCAGCCCCGGACTGAAAGCTCCGTAATTTGTGTGCGGCCAGAACAAGGATAGAGAAAAGGCTTATGCGAAGAGGGGGTGAACCTGCTAGCAAAACTCAGTTCAACACACTTAATGCATTAAAACAGTGATACAGCAACAAACTTCGGAAGAAAGAATGGGCAACGTTTTGTGAGAGTTTAAGTGTATTTACTTCACTGTCAAGGATATGGCGAGTAGTAAATAGGGTCGGAATCACGACCTAGCCTTTGAGGCTGTTCATTCCCTCGCGTTATTCAAGGATACGTCAATGCTGTCTCTAGCCGATGAGTTTGCTGACGTCTATGTAATCGGAACAGAAAGGGAACCACCTTACCCACTTACGCCTCATTCTACATCTTCCGTCGACGCACCTTTCACGCTGCGTGAACTTACGTCAGCGATAAGTTGTCTCCGTCGACGCTGTGCTCCTGGACCTGACGGAATTACAAACCAAATGATCTCAAATCTGCCTGCAGAAGTGAAGAGGAGGCTTCTGATGCATTTCAACTATGTTTGGGAGTGGGGGAACATTCCTCAAGCCTAGAAAATGGCCTGGGTCGTGCCAGTGCTGAAGCCAGATAAAGACAGAACAGAACTGGCATCATACAGACTAGGATCACTAACTTCGTACGTTGCGAAGGTGATGGAGAAGCTGGCCTGTGTTCGGCTTACATGGTGGATGAAGAATCACAAGGCCCTTCCAGCTTGTATGACTGGGTTTCAGCAACGGTGGAGTTCACAGGACAACATCATAGACTTGGTGAGTCACTTAGAACACCCATGAGCATACGGCTTTTCAACTCTGACAGTATTCCTGGATGTTTCAAAAAAATACGCCTACGTGTTCTAAGGTGCGATAATTTGTGGTCTTGCATCTATGGGAATAATGGGGCACCTTTTACGCTTTGTTCAGGTGTTTCTTAGTGATCACTCGGTGCAGGTAAAGCTAGTGACAGTGCTCAGTAGCTCAAAAAAAATCACCAGAGGAGTGCCACAGGGCAGTGTCCTGTCTTTAACGCTGTTCAATGTGACCATGGCTGGTTTACCTATTGTTCTCAAGACTGTGAACAAGGCAGTGCGAATAAGAATTTATGCCGACGACATATGCATCTGGCTGTCTGGATATCAGCAAAAGCGATTGAAAATGACTGGCCAAAGAGTTCTACTCTCCGCACAAACCAATCTTGAATCTATCGGACTAACAAAATCAGCTGAAAAGTCTCAATTCATGCACTTCTCAGGTATGCAAAGACGAGAAACAAGGATGAAAATATTACTTCCTTATGCATCAATTAAACAAGTACATGAGATTCCTTGAAGTCACACTAGACATCAGGATCAATTGGCGATGGGCAGTAGAGAGGACAATGTCAGCGCTGTCACCTCATATAAATATTCTTCGAAGGATGGCAAGAACAAGCTGGGGCAGCCACCCAACATCAATGATAAAGTTATACGACGCAGTACTTCTCAATCGTGTGCTTTTCTAGTTGCCTCTGATCTCTCCGAGTGAGTCACATTAAGAACGGCTGAAAAACTTCATCGTAAAGGCCTCAGAGTTGCTTTGGGCGTGCTCAAGTTTGCAGCGAGCATAAAGGTGCTTCATGAAGCTCTTCTTCCGCCGTTACGTCTTTTCGCCTCTCAATAACTGCTGGCACAGCTTTGCCGACTTGGCGAATTGACCCCAAGGCGAGCACTACTCAGTCGCCTTCGGTGGCGCACGGTATCGCGAGCTTTCGTGGCCCTCAACACCCTTCGTCACCTTATCATCAATTTTCCCAAACAAAGACAACTTCGACAAGACCCACCTTGGTCACACCAGGATGTCGACTGTCAGGGGACGATTCCAAGGATGCACAGCAAGCGTTCCACATCCACAGCAAAAGTACGTTATTTGGTATTTGAATATATTGAAGAAAAGTACGCCAATAATTTTAAAGTTTTCACCGATGAATCAGTCCACATAGTGCGCGGAACAAGTGCTGCAGCGTTTGTTATCCCGTCTCTAAAGGCGTCCTGGGCAGCGTGACTCAAGTGCGTTGTTTCATTGACAGCATGTGAAAGCGTGGCAATTCAGACAGCCCTGAAGAAACTTAAGATTTGTAGGCAGCAACAAGTCGTGCTGTTTTCGGGTAGTAAGCCCGCTTTGCAGCGGCAAAAACATGGATTGCTTTTGGATCGATGCACTCAAAGATCCCTGTGAATCCTTAAAAACCTGCATGGCATTGGTATAGACATTAAGTTTCAATGAATTCCATCACATGTGGGTATAGCGGGTAATAAGGCGGCTGACAGACTTGCCAGGACTGCTCTTCAGCTTACACCAACGAAGAAGGCCCTCAAATACAATCAGCGTATCTTACGAGCGGCTGTCAATAAGCATTTTCAATCGTTATGACTGACGCCTCACCAGCCATGTGTGACACAAGGGCTATCAAGAGAAGAGGCCTGCTTGCTTCATCGCATCTGAACAGGATCAATGCGTACACCAGCATGGCTTCACAAGATCAGACTCTCCGCGACGCCCTTGTGCTATAAGTGCAAAAACGGTGATATAGAACACTATTCGCTAAAATATGGTGAGCTTAAGAAGGCAAATCAAGGTTTATTTGGGGAACTGCAACACTTTGTCTCTCCATGTGACGGCGTGACTGATATTGTGTTTCCGCGTGGTTTCTCGATCTTCAGGAAACAGGTGTCGCGACTTCTCTTGAAATTTTTGATTGCTAAATACCTCGCGTGGGACTAGTGATAAGTGACATTTATGTCTGGGGTATAGCGCAGCGAGATTGAGTACAGGCACAATACTACAAGTGGAATAGCCCAAAGGCCGCCTTCTTATGCAGGCTTACGTCGCGCTATGCACGATTTTTATTCTAAAAAACCTACTCTTGCTTAGTTAAGAAGCACACAAAAGACATTAGCTACAATTAGCAAAAAGAAAACCTTGCGGGAAAAAAAGCCTGCAAATTATGCAAGGCTAGAGCCGCCGGCTACATACAACATCCTCAACCTCAACATCTACCTTCGTACACCTTAGTGAACACACTTGTACACTACTTCAGTGTGTTGCATTATTATTTTTGGGCAGGTACTAAATCTGTCATGACCAATATAACTGCTATTCTGTAGACTGGTGAGCCCATGTATACTGGCATAACGTAGCTTGCGTGATAACACTGCTCAATGGTGTACGCACATGTATCGAAGAAGTCATCTTAAAACCTCTGAACATGTGAACCAGTAGCAAAAGCGAGAAATGGCTATGAGATACAAACAGATGGCAGTACCAGATGACAATGTGTGCTGCCCCTACAGTCTATTGGCTATTTTACAGAGTTAAGATGTGGAATCCAATAAATACTTTGTGGTGTGGCCAACATGAGCACGCCATTCAGTGTCTCGCAGTCATTCGTCAGTGTCAAATAAAGACGCAATTGTTACTTGTAATTAAGATTTGCCTCTACCTTGATGGTTTTACTTTGAAACCTGAAGCTGAACGGCATTATCATCGCATAAAAGGCCATTTTACTAACAGCTAAACATGTTTTGACGTGTTGTAGTTGGTAGAGTAGTCAATTGGAACTCGGAAAGTGCCACTTTGAATCCTCTCGTCGGATGTTTTTTTATAATCTTTTAATGCGTCAATTCAATCTCTATTACTTCTTTGACTAACATGTTGGTTTGTGGTGATTACACACCCTCGTTTTAATGCGTTAAAGCCAGTTAGGCTCTGTACCCCGAGCCTGCCAGTTAGATGCTGCTCCAGCGTCCGAGTATCCAGCGTTATCCGGCATGGCACGGGAGGCTGGTACCCAGTGACACTGCGTTTCGAAATAGCGACAGAATGCAGCCATGTGCTAAAACTTCACTGATACAATTGATTTGATTGATTTGTGGGTTTAACGTCCCAAAACCACAATATGATTATGAGAGACGCCGTAGTGGAGGACTCCGGAAATTTCGACCACCTGGGGTTCTTTAACGTGCACCCAAATCTCAGTACACGGGCCTACAACATTTCCGCCTCCATCGGAAATGCAGCCACCACAGCCGGGATTCAATCCCGCGACCTGCGGGTCATCAGCCGAGTACCTTAGCCCCTAGACCGCCGTGGCGGGGCATTTTTTCACTAATACAAGCAACTTTTAGGTTATGAATTGCAAGTAGTACGGCTCAGGCGATTGAGTGTGGAAGAGTTGCCAGAGTTGCATTTCTAGCATGAATACATCAGGTAGCGGCTTGCATTGGGGCACTTGCAAACCAGAGCTAATTTTTTGCGACAACTCAACGATCATGTACAAATTCATTGTCGCTGTTCCCAGTGACACCTCTGCTCTTGTAAACATCACAAGACAGCAACACATCGCGTATGTAAAAATGTTGTAAGAACGTGCAGAAAATGCAATTATTCACGTCCGAATCGGAGCTCCTCGAAAACTAAGGTGGTTTTGACGCCGTACAGCTTTGCCGCAAAGACTAAAAAATGAACGCGATAGCAACAAAATAGAAGGTCATACACAGAATGGCAAATAGGTCGAAACGTGCCCCGCGTTTTCACGCATAAATGACGCACAAAATGTAATCACAGGTACAGAAAAACGCGAATAATCGTCTCAACCTTACTTCACTGTGTCTAAAAAGCGTGCCTTTGATGCGAACGGAGTTTGTGCAGTGATAGCAGTGATCTTGTGTGCCCGCTAACTACAACAGAAATTTCTAGTAAAAGCCCAACACCAGCGAAGACGTAAAATCCTCCCCCACCATGAGATAACGGGTGCGAGTGAGGTCAACCCTTCCTTTTCATGCGTCTAAGTGAGAGATGAGGGCGTGCGCCACCACGCCATCACGATGTGGCGACGAGCGCTCGTTGTGCCATCTTTCTGGTGATGCCGAAAACACAATAGCTCCCCCAGAGAGGCCTGTCAACAGCAGTAAGTGGTAAATGTTGCTAACGGGGTTGCTTGGGCGAGTTGGTACATGATTCACATGAATAACAGTGCCAGTGCCGCTGCCTGTCTCCTTCTTTTCTTGGCCCTCGTTATTGGCACAGTTCTTTATGGGAATCATGGTAAATATGAGTAGCTTGTCGTTTAAATCTTGAGGGAGGTGCTGCTTCTGCGTGGCTCAGTGGTTAACGCCTTGCCTTCACGACTCAGAGGTCCCACGTTCAATTCTGCGTGCCGGATTCTTTCTCTCGATTAACTTTCGTTCTTGTGTTTACACACACACACACACACGTATATATATATATATAAATATATATATGTATATATATATATATAAATATATATATGTATATATATATATAAATATATATATATATATATATATATATATATATATATATATATATTCGTATAGGAAAGAAGACGCACGTACGAAGTTATTTTATTTGACGTTTCGGCCGTGGGTCCGGCCTTCATCAGAATACAGTTTATGGCACGAGTGCTGTTTATATACATGTGCATATCAGTAAGATACAAATGTCAAAACCGACATGAAAGGCTATATATGGGCATATATATATGTATATGCAAGTCACACAATATAACGAGCACCTAATCTACGAGTAAAAAGATATTTCTTCCATGCGCGAGCACGTTGTTTACAAATAAAAGATGAAACGCATAAAAGATAAAGCACATAACATGAAGAGTAGTCCGACCGGTAAAAGCAAGAGAAGAAAAAAACTATAAAATACTAATAAAAATGACAAAGACGTTACAAAGCTGCTACGTAATCAACGGATACAGACAATGTAGTGCGACTTGCTGAGCAAGGTTGAAAAAAGTTGGACAGGGTGATACAAGTTACGCAGATAGGCAACTAAGTTTTCCTACGTTTTCATTCAGACCAGCTGCGACGGCGTTGAACTTATAGATGAGGAATGATTCCCGGGCTTCTCTATCATAATTTGTGCGGAAACCAGATTCTAGTAATGTGACTTGTAGGTTTTCAAAAGAGTGGCCAGGGAGGTGCACGTGTCTTGAAATGGGCAAGTGGGGCAAGGTGTTAGCATGAGATTTATGGTTGTTAAAACGCAGTCTAAAAGGCCCTTCTGTTTGACCAATGTACTGTATTTCACATAGCGCACATTCTATCACTTATATCACGTTCTTAGAATCGCAGTCAAGATTGCCTTTGATTTTTAAGGAAAAGTTGGAACCAGTACTGGTGACCTGTTGGCATGTGCGCATGTAAGGGCATAATTTGCATCGCGGTTTTTGGCAAGGATGGCCGCTCTCGACTGGTATCTTTCCTGGATCACGGCTTCGAATGGTTGCCTTCGCACCGCGTACTGGCCGCTGATGGCTTGCATCCTAATTTTGAAGGGGTTTCGCTCATGGCGAGCCATATTCGGCACATTTGTTACAAGCCATCCAGCGCTAGGTCCCACTCCTGGTTGGACAGTGTGCCCACCGATCCCCCTCAGCATCACGCAAGGAGGCCTACCGTTGTGCGCGAGTCATCTGACACAGCACTGGTGACTGGCCAAACAAAAAGTTGTGCTTCCCCTCAGAAGCCACCATCGCCCCACGAGCGAGTGACGCAGGACTATCGCCACAAGGTTGTTTCTTCCAAAAGTTGCCCGACAGACTCCGCTACGAGAGGTTCGTCAATTGGACCTTCGCATTCAGCAAAGGACCCTCCAGATCCCTCAGCCAGTGGTCACCGCTACAAGCTTCGCAGCCATACCCAAACCGTGCGACAGGGACCTGCTGATTGACTACAGACTTTGTCACCCGGTAAAAACACTTCTTGCCTCTGTTCAAAAGAATTTTTAAGGTTACGGAAAGTTGTAGAAAAACGTGTTCGCAACGACCTACATGTGGATACTTTGAACACCTACTTAACCGCGTCTGTTGCACCTAAGGGTCTACGTATCATTGTGAAACCAGCCCTATCTAACATGTCTCAGCAAAATATAGATATGTGGGACGACATATTAAGAAATGCTTCACTACAACTCACCCGAGTTACCCTTGATCATTATCGTTCTTCAAGCAAAAATATCTTGCACCAACAAAATCAAATGTCAGCAAATTTAAACCTCTCGTCTAATGAATCCGCCGCACTAGAGGCATTCGCATATAAAAAGCATCGTGAAATTTACGCATTGAAAGTCAAGAAAATGTCGCGTGACGGTGTTTGGTGCCCTAGCCAGAACAATGCATGCAATTACGTCCCTTTGCTAACGAATCCGGTACAAGCTTACCCCGATACTTCTTTGTCACCTTCCATTAACAAACATATCGTCAAGGAGCATAACAATATAGTAAATATTTCGGACATTGTACTAACTGCTGAGGAGCGCAGTGTTCTGTGCCGTGGTCTTAATTTCTGTCCTGCCACAGGCGGACACAGTGAATTTCAATTACTGAAAGACTTGGATAATTTTGCCCGCAACTTACGCTTGCGCGAGTTTTTTCATGACCGGCAAAATACAAATAGTTCCACCAACGCATTACCTTCTGGAAAACGTTGGGTACCTCCCTCACAACGAGACAGATGCTTAGATATGTATATCAAAGCTGTACAACGAGACGTACTACAGTCGTATCGAAAGCAAACGCCGTTTCGCCGTAACCTAACCACCAGTGAAATGAAAGCATTAAATGCCTTGTCCTGTCGCAATGACATCGTCATCAAGCCTGCAGACAAAGGTGGGGCTGTTGTCGTAATGAACAAGTCTGATTATGAAGCAGAGGCCCAAAGACAGCTCGCAGACACGAGTTTTTACAAGCGTCTGGATCACGACCCCACTGAACAATTTAAATCTCTTGTCCAGAGCACTTTGCTAGAGCTTCGGGAAAACAAAAAGATGCCTGACAATGCGATTCATTCTCTTATTCCCCTAAGTCCTGTTCCTGGTCGTTTTTACCTTTTGCCTAAAATACACAAGACAAACAACCCCGGCCGTCCCATTATTTCAGGTATAGGTACTGTCACAGAAAAGTTGTCCAGCTATGTCGATTCTCTGATCAGCAGTATCCCAGCATCGCTTCCATCTTACGTAAGGGACACTACCGACTTTGTTTCTGGTATAATTGATCTGATTGTTCCTCAAGGTTCCTTTTTGGTCACGCTAGACGTAGCGTCTTTATACACCAACATTCCGCATGTAGACGGAATAGCGGCAGTCGCCAGGTCCTATGAAGCAGCATCACCGGGTAAATTTATCGACAGCAACACATTAGCAGTATTGCTCAGGCTCATTTTAGAGCTAAATAACTTTCAATTTGAAGGGCAACACTATGTTCAAGTTAGCGGCACGTCAATGGGTACGCGTATTGGACCTAACTATGCCAATATATTCATGGGCCAGCTTGAAAGTGAATTTTTGCAAACCCGCGCGCTGAAACCTTTTTATTATAAACGTTACATTGATGACATTTTCCTTATTTGGCCGCATAGTGAACAGGAGTTGCTTTCCTTCATATCTGACTTTAATGATGCCCATCCATCAATATCATTTTCTCATACCTATTCCACATCAACTCTTAGTTTTCTTGATGTAAGCATTTCAATTGTAAATGATAAGCTATCCACTGCTCTATACAGGAAGCCTACAGACCGGCAACAGTATTTGCACTTTGACAGTAGCCACGTGAAACATTGCAAAACTAGCATCCCTTACAGTCAGGCCTTACGCTTTAAAAGAATCTGCTCAGAGCAATCAGAGTTTCAAAAAAATTGCAGAATACTAAAGGATGCTCCAGTCAAACAAAAATATCCGCCGCAATTAATTGATGACACAATAAAACGTGCCGACATGCATAATCGTAGAACGCTGTTGTGCGCTGCTAAAAACTCGACTCCCTCACCGCAGACAAACTTAGTCCTTACCCATTCTGCGTCAGTTCCGCGTGTTTCGAATGTGCTGAGAAAGCACCACAATATTCTAATGCAAAGTGAACGCTTAAGAAACATTTTCACCGAACCACCTAAAGCAGTGTATCGCAAAGCTAAAACTATTCGAGACATACTCTCATCGTCATCATCATCGAAAGCAAACAGTCCTGACACGATCGGGTGCCATCCTTGCCAAAAACCGCGATGCAAAGTATGCCCTTACATGCGCACATGCCAACAGGTCACCAGTACTGGTTCCAACTTTTCCTTAAAAATCAAAGGCAATCTTGACTGCGATTCTAAGAACGTGATATACATGATAGAATGTGCGCTATGTGAAATACAGTACATTGGTCAAACAGAAGGGCCTTTTAGACTGCGTTTTAACAACCATAAATCTCATGCTAACACCTTGCCCCACTTGCCCATTTCAAGACACGTGCACCTCCCTGGCCACTCTTTTGAAAACCTACAAGTCACATTACTAGAATCTGGTTTCCGCACAAATTATGATAGAGAAGCCCGGGAATCATTCCTCATCTATAAGTTCAACGCCGTCGCAGCTGGTCTGAATGAAAACGTAGGAAAACTTAGTTGCCTATCTGCGTAACTTGTATCACCCTGTCCAACTTTTTTCAACCTTGCTCAGCAAGTCGCACTACATTGTCTGTATCCGTTGATTACGTAGCAGCTTTGTAACGTCTTTGTCATTTTTATTAGTATTTTATAGTTTTTTTCTTCTCTTGCTTTTACCGGTCGGACTACTCTTCATGTTATGTGCTTTATCTTTTATGCGTTTCATCTTTTATTTGTAAACAACGTGCTCGCGCATGGAAGAAATATCTTTTTACTCGTAGATTAGGTGCTCGTTATATTGTGTGACTTGCATATACATATATATATGCCCATATATAGCCTTTCATGTCGGTTTTGACATTTGTATCTTACTGATATGCACATGTATATAAACAGCACTCGTGCCATAAACTGTATTCTGATGAAGGCCGGACCCACGGCCGAAACGTCAAATAAAATAACTTCGTACGTGCGTCTTCTTTCCTATACGAATAATCTTTCCCGGACCCAGCATCACTTTCGTTTTCGGTATACTGAAACAATGGCTCCGGAGCAGACCACGTCGAAGCACATTTACTGGAGGTACCCAAAGAATGTACCATCTATGACTGTCGTAGGAGACTCTCAGACGAAGCACATTCATCAGTACTTCGATCCAGCGCTGGCTGATACTCCAGCATTTGTGTCCCAGTGTGGTGCCTTAATTACTGACGTGCCAGCTCTATTAGATTTCGTGCCTCGGAACACCACTAGAATCGTCCTACACGTAGGTACCAACGACCTACTTCGAGTCTCAGCACAGAAAGCTTTCGACAGCTACTGTAAGGTTATCAACCATATTGCCAAGGAACGACCCGAAGTCACCTTGATCTATGCCACCCTCATCCTACCAAGGACCAGAAACCGCCGACGATGGCACCCCAGTGAAACTTTCGTGCGTTGCTTCAACCGTGAAGCGTGTTATTTCAACGCTCTGCTAAAGAATTTGTGTCGCCGCTCTCGACTGGTATCTTTCCTGGATCACGGCTTCGAATGGTTGCCTTCGCACCGCGTACTGGCCGCTGATGGCTTGCATCCTAATTTTGAAGGGGTTTCGCTCATGGCGAGCCATATTCGGCACATTTGTTACAAGCCATCCAGCGCTAGGTCCCACTCCTGGTTGGACAGTGTGCCCACCGATCCCCCTCAGCATCACGCAAGGAGGCCTACCGTTGTGCGCGAGTCATCTGACACAGCACTGGTGACTGGCCAAACAAAAAGTTGTGCTTCCCCTCAGAAGCCACCATCGCCCCACGAGCGAGTGACGCAGGACTATCGCCACAAGGTTGTTTCTTCCAAAAGTTGCCCGACAGACTCCGCTACGAGAGGTTCGTCAATTGGACCTTCGCATTCAGCAAAGGACCCTCCAGATCCCTCAGCCAGTGGTCACCGCTACAAGCTTCGCAGCCATACCCAAACCGTGCGACAGGGACCTGCTGATTGACTACAGACTTTGTCACCCGGTAAAAACACTTCTTGCCTCTGTTCAAAAGAATTTTTAAGGTTACGGAAAGTTGTAGAAAAACGTGTTCGCAACGACCTACATGTGGATACTTTGAACACCTACTTAACCGCGTCTGTTGCACCTAAGGGTCTACGTATCATTGTGAAACCAGCCCTATCTAACATGTCTCAGCAAAATATAGATAGGTGGGACGACATATTAAGAAATGCTTCACTACAACTCACCCGAGTTACCCTTGATCATTATCGTTCTTCAAGCAAAAATATCTTGCACCAACAAAATCAAATGTCAGCAAATTTAAACCTCTCGTCTAATGAATCCGCCGCACTAGAGGCATTCGCATATAAAAAGCATCGTGAAATTTACGCATTGAAAGTCAAGAAAATGTCGCGTGACGGTGTTTGGTGCCCTAGCCAGAACAATGCATGCAATTACGTCCCTTTGCTAACGAATCCGGTACAAGCTTACCCCGATACTTCTTTGTCACCTTCCATTAACAAACATATCGTCAAGGAGCATAACAATATAGTAAATATTTCGGACATTGTACTAACTGCTGAGGAGCGCAGTGTTCTGTGCCGTGGTCTTAATTTCTGTCCTGCCACAGGCGGACACAGTGAATTTCAATTACTGAAAGACTTGGATAATTTTGCCCGCAACTTACGCTTGCGCGAGTTTTTTCATGACCGGCAAAATACAAATAGTTCCACCAACGCATTACCTTCTGGAAAACGTTGGGTACCTCCCTCACAACGAGACAGATGCTTAGATATGTATATCAAAGCTGTACAACGAGACGTACTACAGTCGTATCGAAAGCAAACGCCGTTTCGCCGTAACCTAACCACCAGTGAAATGAAAGCATTAAATGCCTTGTCCTGTCGCAATGACATCGTCATCAAGCCTGCAGACAAAGGTGGGGCTGTTGTCGTAATGAACAAGTCTGATTATGAAGCAGAGGCCCAAAGACAGCTCGCAGACACGAGTTTTTACAAGCGTCTGGATCACGACCCCACTGAACAATTTAAATCTCTTGTCCAGAGCACTTTGCTAGAGCTTCGGGAAAACAAAAAGATGCCTGACAATGCGATTCATTCTCTTATTCCCCTAAGTCCTGTTCCTGGTCGTTTTTACCTTTTGCCTAAAATACACAAGACAAACAACCCCGGCCGTCCCATTATTTCAGGTATAGGTACTGTCACAGAAAAGTTGTCCAGCTATGTCGATTCTCTGATCAGCAGTATCCCAGCATCGCTTCCATCTTACGTAAGGGACACTACCGACTTTGTTTCTGGTATAATTGATCTGATTGTTCCTCAAGGTTCCTTTTTGGTCACGCTAGACGTAGCGTCTTTATACACCAACATTCCGCATGTAGACGGAATAGCGGCAGTCGCCAGGTCCTATGAAGCAGCATCACCGGGTAAATTTATCGACAGCAACACATTAGCAGTATTGCTCAGGCTCATTTTAGAGCTAAATAACTTTCAATTTGAAGGGCAACACTATGTTCAAGTTAGCGGCACGTCAATGGGTACGCGTATTGGACCTAACTATGCCAATATATTCATGGGCCAGCTTGAAAGTGAATTTTTGCAAACCCGCGCGCTGAAACCTTTTTATTATAAACGTTACATTGATGACATTTTCCTTATTTGGCCGCATAGTGAACAGGAGTTGCTTTCCTTCATATCTGACTTTAATGATGCCCATCCATCAATATCATTTTCTCATACCTATTCCACATCAACTCTTAGTTTTCTTGATGTAAGCATTTCAATTGTAAATGATAAGCTATCCACTGCTCTATACAGGAAGCCTACAGACCGGCAACAGTATTTGCACTTTGACAGTAGCCACGTGAAACATTGCAAAACTAGCATCCCTTACAGTCAGGCCTTACGCTTTAAAAGAATCTGCTCAGAGCAATCAGAGTTTCAAAAACATTGCAGAATACTAAAGGATGCTCTAGTCAAACAAAAATATCCGCCGCAATTAATTGATGACGCAATAAAACGTGCCGACATGCATAATCGTAGAACGCTGTTGTGCGCTGCTAAAAACTCGACTCCCTCACCGCAGACAAACTTAGTCCTTACCCATTCTGCGTCAGTTCCGCGTGTTTCGAATGTGCTGAGAAAGCACCACAATATTCTAATGCAAAGTGAACGCTTAAGAAACATTTTCACCGAACCACCTAAAGCAGTGTATCGCAAAGCTAAAACTATTCGAGACATACTCTCATCGTCATCATCATCGAAAGCAAACAGTCCTGACACGATCGGGTGCCATCCTTGCCAAAAACCGTGATGCAAAGTATGCCCTTACATGCGCACATGCCAACAGGTCACCAGTACTGGTTCCAACTTTTCCTTAAAAATCAAAGGCAATCTTGACTGCGATTCTAAGAACGTGATATACATGATAGAATGTGCGCTATGTGAAATACAGTACATTGGTCAAACAGAAGGGCCTTTTAGACTGCGTTTTAACAACCATAAATCTCATGCTAACACCTTGCCCCACTTGCCCATTTCAAGACACGTGCACCTCCCTGGCCACTCTTTTGAAAACCTACAAGTCACATTACTAGAATCTGGTTTCCGCACAAATTATGATAGAGAAGCCCGGGAATCATTCCTCATCTATAAGTTCAACGCCGTCGCAGCTGGTCTGAATGAAAACGTAGGAAAACTTAGTTGCCTATCTGCGTAACTTGTATCACCCTGTCCAACTTTTTTCAACCTTGCTCAGCAAGTCGCACTACATTGTCTGTATCCGTTGATTACGTAGCAGCTTTGTAACGTCTTTGTCATTTTTATTAGTATTTTATAGTTTTTTTCTTCTCTTGCTTTTACCGGTCGGACTACTCTTCATGTTATGTGCTTTATCTTTTATGCGTTTCATCTTTTATTTGTAAACAACGTGCTCGCGCATGGAAGAAATATCTTTTTACTCGTAGATTAGGTGCTCGTTATATTGTGTGACTTGCATATACATATATATATGCCCATATATAGCCTTTCATGTCGGTTTTGACATTTGTATCTTACTGATATGCACATGTATATAAACAGCACTCGTGCCATAAACTGTATTCTGATGAAGGCCGGACCCACGGCCGAAACGTCAAATAAAATAACTTCGTACGTGCGTCTTCTTTCCTATACGAATAATCTTTCCCGGACCCAGCATCACTTTCGTTTTCGGTATATATATATATATATATATATATATATATATATATATATATATATATATATATATATATATATATAAACGGTGAGTGACGACGGCGACGGCAGTGCCGATGTTGACGACGAGCTGGAGGCACATTCCAGCATAAATTGTTCACATAGGCGCTATCACAATAAAAAACGTGATAGACAACTTAACGCTCGGAGTCCGAAATCGGCTTTCTTCGATTGTAAACACGTATGTATCTCTAGACATTCCAGAATGAATTACTAGACATAAGGTATTTAAATACTGCCATGGTCTTTTTGATCATGCCACCATCATTCACCAAGATTGTATAACACCACCACAATCTAGACTGTTCACCAAGGCAATCACCAAGCCCCGCCGCGGTGGTCTAGTGGCTAAGGTACTCGGCTGCTGACCCGCAGGTCACGGGTTCAAATCCCGTCTGCGGCGGCTGCATTTCCGATGGAGGCGGAAAAGTCGTAGGCCCTTGTGCTCAGAATTGGGTGCACGTTAAAGAACCCCAGGTGGTCAAAATTTCCGGAGCCCTCCACTACGACGTCTCTCATAATCATATGGTGGTTTCGAAAAGTTAAACCCCACAAATCAATCAATCAATGCAATAACCAAAGACATTTAGCATTGCCACCATCCGTTTTTCAGCCCCGACGTGGGTGTCTCGTGACGAAGGCACTCTGCTGCTGATCCCTTGGTCGAGGGATCGAATTACGGCTGCGACGTCTGCATTCCGATATGAGCGGAAATGTTGAAGGCCCGTGTGCTTAGATTTGGGTGCACGTTAAAGAATTCCAGGTGGTCGAAATTTCCAGAGCCCTCCACTACAGCGTCTCTCATATTCATGTGCTGGTTTTGGGAAGTTAAATCCCACATATCAAACAACCATCCAATTTCCACTGTCACTACCACAACAGCTCTCCGCCTCTACCACATTCGCCAAAAGAAGCTCGTCACTAGTACCACCACTACCTGTCATCATTGTTTACCACCACCACCTGTCATCATCATTCACGATTATGACCAGTACAGCTTCCAGCGTATCCACTAATATTTTCACCACATAAGATACGCTTTCTACCACATCCACCAACCAAAGATTTTGAATAGGCCCATATCAGACTATTTGAAATGGTACAAGTTTTTGTCTAAATTAAAACGTCACTCGTATTACCGCATTTGTTTCATATAAAGTTTAACGACATGGTTACTTTGCCAAAATATTGCTAAAAATTGGCTGCTTTTCAAATCCACCTGACGTCAATCCTGAATGAATTGCTCATGGTTGAAGTTGCCCTTGGTCCCATGAATCGGTATTACACGAGAAAAAAACGTGTCTGCACAGATGTTGTTGGTTGTTTACAGTGCACTGATAGCGTACAGCTAGTACAATGTCTACTGGTACTTGGCTAATATAGCACTGCCGTATGCGCACATACCCAGTTCAACACCTGTCGGTGCATCTCTGTGCCTGTTAGCCACAGCCGCATCTCCGTGCCTGTGGCTCGCACACATTATCATATTTCACAATTTGCGTAGGTGCGGTTGTTTACATATACCTCGACACCACATCTTGTGAGTCCCGCGCAAATGTGGCAGCAAAACGCATTTAATAAACGCTGGTACTCTCTGTGCACTTCTTCAAAGTGTCGTAAAATGCGAAGAGTAACGCAATGCGTGTGGCGCCTCCCTCTGGCACAGCTGTGATTTCCCACAAAGTAGGTACCTGAAAGCAGGGCGATAGCAAGGCGAGCATGCGAGAGAGATAGAGAAATATTTTAATGAAATGTTGCGATGTTTTTCCTGGTTTTTGCTTTACCTGCCACTCTAGGTGCTGTGGAATGATCATGAGGCGGGCATCGAAGAGTGTTAAAGAAATTTATGAGGAAGTCCTGGGTGGCTCCTCACGGTGTGTGAATAGCTTCAGAAAATTACACGTGTTGGCTGAGCTAACTGCGGAAGCAAAGCTTAACTCAACGTTTCATTTCCAGATAGCGACCACAGCCTGTGAACACAAGCACCGCGAGGGCGAAATAGAGTGTTGAGCGTAGCGTCCTTCATAGTTTTCAAGTTGGTGTTTTCGGCAGAACGCCCGGCATTCATAGCAACACACCGAGTAGTGAAGGAATCGTCACCCAGCAACGGAAATTTAAGAACACCCTCAACCCCCAGCCATCTTCACCAGTTTGCTATGTTAATACTTGTCAACACTGTCAATCATGTATTGCGCATATTTGAGGTAAATATAAGTACGTAAGCGTTAGGCAGTGTGCTTTTTTTAATGCATAGATACACATTGCTAAATAGCGCAGTTGATGTACATGATGCTATGAAAGCAAAAGCGCGTTTTCTCATGCCTCACTAAACGACACGATGCTGCCACCTGTCGGTGAATCTCCGCTCTAGAAAAACTTTCTGCTCTTGAAATTGCTGCTAGATGCAGTGCATATCTTAACGAACGCCTATAAACTTCTGGCATGAAGAGTCGCGTGGCTAACCGATGACGATAGATACAAGAACACTGCGTAATACGGCTCATTCAGGCATTCTTTATCAGTCGTATAACCGATAGACTTCTTCAACTGAAGATTTTGAAAGCAGAGAAGCACAAAATCGAGTCATATGTGTGACTCTCGAGAAGGCTCTGAACCTTTCCCCATGTACTTTAACGAACGAGTGTTTTAAATAGGGCTCCACAATACCGCGTACTAATTTTTTCTAGCACACCACATGAATAAAGTCGTATTCCTGACTCACAATAACCAGACTTATATCACTATAAGAACTGCATAGAAATTGAGGCAGGTCTTGGGTCCTGCCTCTAATAACATAACCACGCAACATGCACGTCCAGTTACACGAACCTCGACGTCGGGTACGGGCCAAAGCTTAGTAATAGCCGGTCACTGAGGGCACCTTCTTGATCGCTGCAGCTGGACCAGTGAACGGCAAATACACGGCAAGCCTCATTCATAAAGAAAAACAGGCCGATTTTACATCAGCCTAGGAGACAGGTTCAACTAAAACAGAAGAAAAATGTTCCTCGTCCAACGAAACTCCGAGCCCACCTTCATTGTAATATATTCACAAGTAATCCACCGAAAATTTTGTGAAGGCTATGTTCGCCCCATTGCGCTCCGAATAGTTGCACAGCTATCAGCTCCATGTTCAAAGAGACATTGGAAACAGCTGATATGAATACCCAGCCACCGCAGAGTTAGAGGCAATGTGCTCGCCTATGCCTCGGCCTGAGGATTACTCTTCCACACCTCCACCCCCAGCATATCGCGCCCACCATTAGCTCTGCGTACGGAGCCGATTTTCACGTATGCAGAATTTTGCAACACCAAAGGCTTGAAAGACAGAAACGTTCGCTTCCAGGGCCAAACATAGTAAAAAACCCAGGTAGAGTCATGTCGCCTACAGACCTTGTCTGCCCTACAAACAGGCACCACAGGGCATGTTCTGCGCGAATAAAAGAGTCATTTTCTTCCACCTGGCACGGCATTGTCCACGGAATCACCCTTTGCAACCCAGGACACAACCACAACATGCCAGGGTGGGTGGCATATCTGTTCAGCTAGGATCCGAAGATCCAACAGACCCTTGTGACACTTCCGAGCATAGCGGCCCACATCAATGGGATCCCTAACTAAGGAACCCACTCACCGACCTGCTGTAAAAATATTTTATGTTCTTTCTCCACACAAAAGACTTTCGTGTCTTGACGCTCTTGGCCAGTGAAACGAACAAATATTTTGTGAAGTTTATTTTTTGCCGTGCAGTCGAGTTCATTTTGCTATCGTAATTTCCTGTCGGAAGTAGGCCCTTAAAGTTTAGTAGACCATGACTATAAACAGTTCCATGCTAAAAAGGCGTAATATAAAAGTCATGTAGTAGAAGGAGTCTCTTTAACGCATGAAAGATGCCTTGGCAGAAGAGTGGAATTGCGCAAGGCGTCCAAGCAACAGTGCTAATTTCATAGCTCCTTTTCTCAGGCGCAATGAATTGTCCTATGTGTGTTGTGTGCCATGTATATGAGAATTGATGAGTTCTAACGCTGTCACTTAGTGCAGTGTTTGTGAAGTTTTTGGAGAGCGCAATTCATTGAGCTTCTCATTGTAATGAGGTTCACACCCTTTCTACCCAGATAACGCCACGATCCACGTCTTTTGCGCTGTAACTTCACTCTTGAACACAACCCTATATCACCCAAGTTTACGATTAATGGTGGTTGGTCTCGAAATATTGTGGTTTTTCAGCGTACATCCACACGTAGGCGTCATTCAGAAGTCCAAAATAACTTCGCCCGGTAGTTGGCTGTACCTGCCGGAGCAGATGTAAAGCACTCTACGAGCTCCATCTCTGTCGGCTTACAGTCAGCTGCACTAGTGATGGCCTCCCGGATGTCGTGTGGCCCGTCGGTGCACAATCTATGAGGCCATGACTATATGGAGCTCGAACTGTCAAGCTCGCTCTATATAGCGCTACAATCACCAGCGATGTCAGCATGTCTCACGCGTTGAGGAGACTCAATTCCAAAGACAGGGGTGAAGAGGAGTGCGTAGGCATAATTGTCCTAAGCGGGCTTTGCACAGAGTGCATCGCTCTGTAATAGGATAACTTATGCTCTAGCCTTAACGCTAACAAAACTTTAAAATGCCATTTTAGTCCCATTACACGTACACATGATGCACTTCCTATAGAGTGCTTGAACAGTTTAAAGATTTCGCTAAAAGAAACATGGTAACTCGGCCACTTCCTGAAGGTCAGTAATTCAAACATTCGTGCAAATGTCGTGTCCTGGCACTGTTGCAAGTCACATTATAGGTCCGAAGAATTTTGTTTTGAGCCTTTTTCAAAGAATTATGCCGTGCATCTAGTGTTCCTCGAGAATGAGTAGAGTGAATCAAAGGAATGTTCCGGAAATAGAATCGCAAGCACCCTGCCTTTGCTTAAGATGATCGCGTGAACATGGCTACCCAGGAAGAGCACGTGTGTCCTTGAATTACTACCGCTCTCTGGAATTCTGAAAAGTACATCCAGCAGGCGAATTCGGTTCAGATAAAATGCATAAGTAACAAAAGTGAATTGCATCAGTGGTTCACTGATTTCTGCGGCGTGCTATCGGTAAACTCGTTTGGTAACTCTGTAGGATATAGACTGCAACACACATAAACGTGAAAATTAAGGCGAAAACGGCCGCCACACCGCTGTGCCGTTATGAGTCGATGTGCTGGCTTCTTGGCGTCCAATTTTCTCGCACTGCCATTGTTGTAATAATAACAATATATAAACAAGATTATATGTTATAACATTTATACAGACATTATGTCAAGAATCACTCCCTTGAACTTGGTGAATTTTGAAAATCTGAGGTCATTGAAGCTGTGCTCTTATCGTACAGCATACAAGCCTCTAGCAATTTGTCTCCATAAACATGCGATGCAGTGACGAGGATCCTAACCGCCACATTCACTGCATCACCGCGCTGTAGAACCGCCTAATTCACTTAACCACTGCACCACCATAGCATAGGCCATTGCTACCGAATTATTCAATACCCAAAATTCTATTTCGCATTTTCAGTAGACTCGGTAGGACCAATGTTTGTGGCTACAACGAAAACAGAAAACCTGTGAGTGTTACCACAGCACTGCATGATAGGTGAATTGAGCATGACATTTCCTTTTCGTAAATTGTCTCAATCATTGCTTTTCTGTCCCGCAAGATTTATTTCCTATATTGTTGGCGCAAGTACTCTAGTGTACATTTATGTTTAACTTACTTCTCACTTACAGTTATACTGCATAATTTTTTGCTATTGTTCTCTTTTACAGAGACTGAACTACCATGATGACCCTCCAGTATAGTGATAATTATTCCTCTGTACTCGGCATTCATTTCTTAAAACAAAAACTCGAAATAAACACTGCGAGTTTGATTTTTTTTCAAGGGTTCTCGAGGTCTATTCATCAAGCAGCGGAAACATCCCATGTGAATTAAATCGGCAGATCCCACGTACAGTGGCAATGAATGATCTGCGAAGCACTAATAAGGAAGGTTGACACGTCACTTCGAATTTAGCCCAACGTTACGAGGCGGAATAAATTATGCCGTTCATGACTTCCTTGTCAGAATTATTATGTTTGGAATTATTGTCGGAATTCTTATGTTTGTTGTCAGAATTATTATGTTTTCGTCGGATATACTGGGTTCCGAGGCAGCCTAAGAAGAACGTCCAGAATCTTTCAAGGTCAGGAAGAGACTGCTAGACCCTCTTTTTGATTTCAAGTTCCTTGAGCGCCCGGGAGCTCGGCGCCGATCTACTTCGTTTTCCTCACGCAAATGCATGAGACACGCACCGAGCGTCGTCTGTTATCCCTCGTCACATGCCCGGGTTTGAAACTAGTCGTCCCGACTTCATACGTAAAACACTGGCAGACGTACCTAAACTAACTTAAACAGTCCTATCTGTAACTATTTACAAAAGTCAACTGAACATTGTATATTCACTTTCAGACACACAAAATATATACAAACCCCAACAGCTATTTAAACTGTACGGCACACGTATACGCTTTAGTCCAAAGCATAGGCTTGGTTCATTTGAGAAATGGGGTTCATATATGGTCTTAATTTTTGAACATGCACAATGTCATTCCCTCATTATCCGCTAGTTCAATCTCGTAGTTCACGGGAGACAGTTTGTTCACTATCTTGTAGGGTCCGGTGTGCGATATAGTTGTTTCCACACCGGACATTGGAGCTATGAGATGCACCAGCTCTCCTCTTTCAAACACAACGTCCTTGTGGTGCTTGTCAAAGTGCCGCTCCTGTTTTTCTTGAGACAGTCGAATTGGCGTGGCTGCGTGCTCCCTGGCTTTTTGTAGTCGTTCATGCACTACCGTGAAATAGTTTTATTGTTTTTTGAGCTGTTCAAGGTCTCAGCGGCTGTATACAACATCTAGTGGTAGCACCGGATCCCTACCGTAGAGTAGGAAGTAGGGAGTTTGGCGAACCATGTTTTGGTACCCAGTGTTGTATCAGAATACAACATAAGGAAGGACATCTGCCCTGTTTGAAATGAAACACGTTTCACGGGCAAGAAGTGCGGCCTAAACACCATAAACGACATTTATTTTCAGCTGTTTTGGTCGACTCCTTGTGCAAGTTACCGTGAGCACTAACTTGCTCGTGGAAGGAGACGCTTGTTTCTTCTTCCTCGATTTGACCTGGTGCAGCGCTTGATTAAACATACTCCTGGCCACCAAGTCCCTAGTTCAGCTCAAGCGAATAAAATTTTTGTATCGACCTTGTGGTAACAACCCCTCGCTGTTGTTGGATCTTGCACGAAAGGACATGGTCATCAGCTTCTCTGTAGTCTTTCAGAATCCTTGCAAGTTTCCAAATTTGTCGGGGTAATTTTTATTCGTGCACTATGACGATGTCTCATGCGTTAACTCATTTGGTGGGGCTAGAACGCGAAAAGTGCGCTGATCGAAGTTGAAGATGGTATTCTTTTGTCCACTGGTTCCAAAAGTTTTCACATAGCCATTTTCTGTATGCATGCCGTCGTAAAGCTTTCGTGCGCGTTAGTTTTATTGGCGTGTCATTGCCGCCCTGTGGTAGCAACGTGAGTATCCTTCGAATAATGATATATTCTGATGTCTACTACGAAACAAAACGGAACAGGTGCGCTCCTCTACTGTAGTGTAATCCTTCAAGGTGCTTTAAAACAAGTAAAAACAACCAATGCACCAAGCAAAAAGAAAATAACTCAAAATAGACTTTCTCCAGCTTACAGCTGTCCTTCACTTCAATCGCACAGCGGCGGTTGCGGTCTTGCCGGATTTTGAGAACTTCCGAGGCAACGACGCGTATGTGCTACCAGTTGAACGGCACAGTCACGCATCATTCGCGATTTCAGGAGACGTCTGTCAATCTGGCGGAGGGGACCCAAGCGATGCGTGGGACAGAGTGGCCATGCCTTCTTTGGGCTAGCTCTCCTGTGGTGTTTAGCTATTGTGGCCTTTCTTCTAGGACCCCTTCGACAATCCTGTCCTAGCAAAGCTTTAAATCTCCAGCGTACATTCCGTCGCGAGGATGCGCGCTGTAGCCTACCGTTTCGCCGCTGGTGCCTTACTTCCCGCCTTAAAGGCCTCTTCGCTGAAGTGGCCGATGAGCTACCCTCTTTTCGTTCTCCCCAACGCTTGCTTCTTCCTTCTTGCCTTCGCTCTGTCGCGTGCGTACCCTTCACTCCTCTACGGTGACGTCTGCGACCGACTTTTCCTGCAGTGTTTGGAAATTGGCCTTGGATTGCATCATCGGTACTTTTGCAGCTCAAGGGCGCACCATTAATCATGATGTTAATAGAACTGGAAGTCTGGCACTTTTCAGGTGATTTTACTTGCGAACCAGCAATTTTTCTACTTTTGATCCGGCTCCTCGCACGCATGTGAACCGGCTTTGAAGCCGATGCAGAACTCCTGGTCCTACTTGCTACGCTCAAACAATTTGTGCCTTTTTCCCGCGTAGTACTCTTTTTCTTGCGCGCAGATTTCCGACGTCTCTTGCATCTGCGCCGCTTCTTGCAACTCTTTTCCGAGCTTCCCGATCGCAACTCCAGCTAGTCAATCCTCGCACACCTCGCGTCAGCTGTCGAATCCACGCAGTCTAAATGATTTTCTAAAAAATCATCTTTCGCACTTTAAACTGGTGGAAAGCTCAACACACTCAAGAACAGTGCCGCAGTTTTCCTTCACACAATCTAGCTCGAATGGGTGGGAGCTGTCCGAAACTCTACTGTTATTCTCACCCTCTGCTTTGGCTGCTGCTCCTGAGCTTTCTCCGGTTTCCTTGCCTACTACCACATTGTTTGCAAGTTCCACTGTCGCGACACCCTCAGTTGAGGCCTGTACCAGGCTGTCTGCAGATATCTCAGCTGTTTTGCTAGCATCTAATTGGCACAGCACATCGTCGCACATGCTCTGGCCTATGTCGGCCTCTATACTCATAGCAGCACCTTTCGCAGCTCTCACATTTGATTCGTCTTCGAACCTGCTGCGCTCTCCACACGTGCTAGCCTTCTCTATAGCTCTGGACTGCACCTGACTCGTTTGAATATCGTACTTCTCTTGAGCTACACTTACGGATGGCTGAATTTTCCGTCTCATTGCCTCGTTTTTCTGTTCCAATTGTTCGATCGCCAAGTCGCACGTTTAATCACGCTATTTTCTATCCCTTACTTCAATTTCTTCACTTTCTTTTCTCTTTTTTTCTGAAATCTCTACCGCGTTTTCAATCTCCTCCTCACTGGCTTTTCGCGAGATGAGCCTCAAATTGTTACTCTCACTAAGGCAAATCTTTAATTGCAGTAACTGCTGTTCCTGTTCTCCGGCTTCCCTTGCCGCTTCCCTTGCCGTTTCTCGTTCTTTCACCCTTTCTTCGCGTTCTCTCTCCCTTTCTTCGCGTTCTCTCTCCCTTTCTTCGCGTTCTCTCTCCTTTTCTTTGGGCTCTCTCCCTTTCTTTTTCCCTATCCTCCCGGCCCAGTGCCCGCTCTTCTCTGGCTAACGCCTGCGCCTGTTTCTGCTGC
This sequence comes from Rhipicephalus microplus, assembly GCF_043290135.1. Classification (NCBI taxonomy): domain Eukaryota; kingdom Metazoa; phylum Arthropoda; class Arachnida; order Ixodida; family Ixodidae; genus Rhipicephalus; species Rhipicephalus microplus. The sequence goes on from NW_027464820.1 coordinate 124,250, forward strand.
TGCTTAACCCATTGTCTCAGTTCGGTGCCCTCGAGGCCTAACTGTTTACCGTGCGCGACCCACTTATTGAAATCCACACACTCCATACTGCAAACTGTCACTATATTGCTACTATAAAACCAGCGCAATCATATGCAGGATGGAACCGCTTCAACCATGCGGCTCCATCACCACGCTGTCCGCACGGTTCTCGTTCACCTCTCACTGTCTTACTCTTGTACGGAACTTCCTGTCTCGCAGACGCCAGTTTTGTTACGAGCTGCCACTCTAGCGTCGCCAGCGCAGAGTCGGCGACGGGAATGACAGCAGGTTGGTTCGTTCCGAACACAAGCAGAGACAGTGAAGTGATCAGAGACGTGAGAAAACAAAACAAACTTTACTCTAGTAATAATGCAGCACACGGGATCTAAAACAACACTTCAATACAACTAACAAAATACATCAACACTTGATACAACAAAAAACATATAAAAACAATAAATCAGCTTATGTGAGAGAACTATTACAAACTACACAAACTAACAACAATAGAACTACGGAGGAGAAAGTTCGAAGATATAAACACGTGAAGGCATACGTGTGATGACCGGCAGTGTTGTGTTCCCGACGATCGGATGAGAGAAGTCGAAGAAAGTTCTGGCATGACTGCGATGTCGGCGGTGTTTCAACGCTGGTGGCTCCGGGAGGCTTGTGCTTGCAGGTGACTTCGAGCAGGTTGAGCTAACTCGAGGCGAAGTGCCGATGTCTACGTTGCAGACGTTAATATCGCGTCACAACTAGACGAACGGCTAAGTTTAGGTGGCCAGCCGATCCAGAGCCACACTAAAAACTTCTAGAAGAGATGCTTGTTGATCTGTTTCTACACCGTGTTGGTCAGCGACTAGTCTGCCTAGCAGGGCAAAATCCTGCGCTTAAATCCCACTCGTGTCTCCTCGCTCTCTTCCTTGGGGACAAGAGACCTCTACTTGTGTCCAATCATGCGCGTTTATTTGATGGAAACTCCGCCCCAAAAATATATTGACCCCACCCCTTTTTAATTAGGAGAGGGCCCTCAACTAACGAGAGTGACAACTTGTCGGTTTGTTGTCATACGGCTTGGCCACCAGTGGTTTTCCCACGCTTTTCCCCGTGGAAAACGGTCAGAATGTTTGACTTTCAGCCGGTGCGTACCGTAGCCTAATCCTTGTTCGGGGTGCATCGCGGCCTTCCACGACCTTGCAGACACCGCCGCAGTTACAAAAGGATCAAACGTCGACGGCGACGTTCCAAGAAGAGCACCCCATTCTGCACTTCTCGACTCCTTTTCATGCGCCCGCCGTTCCCACGGTCACTAGGGATGTACGGCGCCCGTTGATTGGCGTGACGCCGGGTCACCGATATTGGCCGTCCGTGACACTCACATATGTCACAAACCAGGTAGCTAGTGCAGTTCGTAACGGTGAGGGTCGTAACAGTTACTACCTTTGCCGTTACTTACAGCATCAGTAACTGTTACTACCCTAGCCATTACAAACAATGAATAGTAACTTTAGGGGTTTTAAAAAATAAAATTAGTAAGGTGTAATACCTTGCTCATGTTCCCGCGTTATTTCCTCAACATGAATTATTGTCTTATTACTACCCTACTTGTGTTATTATTGCATGGTATATCGTGAAGACTGAGCGTACATAGCTCTAACAGGTACCACTACTTTTTTGCTTTATTGCCTGCTCATAGGCTCTACATCGACCCAGAAGCACAACAAAAACAAGCAGTAAAAGTCTGACACAAACTAAAATTCCCTAAGTGCTGGCAAGGGCTCTACTTCGACAATCACTCAGGTACAATCTCCCGAGTTTCTTGAAGTTCAATAAACTTGGCCATACGTACACAGAAATACACTCGCGCAGGCCATGCATCCTGATCGCAATAAACAGTGAAGGCCACTTGCAGAATCAAATCAAAAGGCATTCCCTCTGCGTACAATATTAGCAGAAATCTTATATGATATGAATTTAATTTTGATTCCTTCTTTAACGTCTTTTGAAGTACATCCGAAAATTATACTCCCTCCCAAAATTGTAAAAAAGCATGGTCTTTAGCTTTCAATTTTTCACAGATAAGGCAATTTGTCCCCATAGGTGAGCAAAAACGATGGTCTGCTTCAAATCTGACACACGCCAGAGTTTGAACTTCGCATTCTTGTAATCTAAAGCCATGAATGCTACTATTTTGTGTTATCGTTAGGCACAACGATCCTATATTTAACTGAACAGTAGGAGACTCAGCGGGAGCCCTGACGAACAGAAGACAATATGTTAATGGTATCTTCTAGCCTCTTGTTGATTACCAGACGGATCGCGCAGTTCTGGTACGCCGTATATACCCCATCTGTGTTTAGAGAACCAACGTTGACAATATCAAGATTGGCAAGCAGAAGGTTGTGGGAAATACAATCAAAAACTTTCTGTATATCAATTTGCAGGTTGGCTACCCCTCCTCGATTGGCATCGCTACGCTCGAGCCCGCAGCGCATCTTCTGTATATTTCTCACAATGGGGCTTCTCATAATGTCGCATGCTTGGGGGGACCCTACCAGTTGTTTGATTACCCCTTGAAGTCGCCGTGCTAGTACTTTCAATAAAAGTTTAAGATCAGAAGTAGTTTGTGATATAGGTCTATACGAAGAAACTAATTTAAACTTCATTGAGCATCCTTTCCTGGGTATCGACACATCGATACCAGTTCCTGCACTTGACTTAAAACCTTTACTAATATCAATTCTCAGGAGTTATTGGCAGAGCACATGGGACACACACAGGTAATAAATTGCATGTCATCAAGCCGCAACTTGGTCACTGGCCACCGGTATAAAAATCACGCCACACAGAAGTAATCTTTAGAAGGTTAAGAACAGGACATACACACACAACACATTCTTTTCTTTCGTCTGGAGGCGATCGACCTTTGTGGGATAGGGGTGGAGAAGCACTCACTCTACTTCACATTCTAATCCAGTGCAAAGAATAAACAGGCTCAGAAGACAACACTTTCCGTTACCCTACCGACAACAGATACCACTTCATCCTGCAATGTTCGTCAGTAGAAAACCGATTGTCACACATAAATCGTCGCTATTGTTTTAAGAGAAGTTCGTACTTTTCTTATTATTTCGTACCACGACCTCTCCGGGCATTCTTTAGCACTACCTCCCCAGAGAGGCCTCCACTGCAGTGGCTATACTCCACAAAACACTTGCCTCACGGCCCTTGGACGCAAGGGTTTGAACGATTGAGGCAGTTGTGCTAATGCCATACACGTCCACCATCGCTTCGATTATCACAAACTTTTGTCATTCATTACAACCCACTCTTCACAGCAAGGTTATGATTTTATTACTTCAATGTTTTTACCCGCCTTTGCACGAGAAATTTTATGGCCCTCATACAGCCACTTAACACAATCTTTGTCCATATCACTAGTAAAATGAACGGATGCTCTTTTGGCCGTGAAATGACCCTAGCAGCACAAAAAATAAACACCATCATCATCAACGAGTGCAGTCAATGACGGTATGATGGCACGACAAAAATGACAGAATTCGTCGGGCGAATGATGTAGAGTGGGGCAGAGCTGGGTCCGCACACTGCTGCCGCGCCACTTCGGCCTCCCGTTCTCACATGCCGGAATCTTGTCGGCGCCGACGCGCAGCTTCACGGCATGCTTTGCCTCAACGCTCGCATATCGGAGTTCCGTTTTTGAACAGGAACCGCCACCACCTTGCACGTACGTGGCTCTGCAGCCTTTTCAATCCACCGACCTTCTGAACGCGTCCGCACGCCAGAACGGCTTTTATTTTACGACACCACTCCTCCCCCTAGCGTATGACGCCACCGACAAACACGCGATCACCGACGTCTTCGTATGACGTCATTCTTATTTTATCGCACATTCACAAATTGGGGTATCTTTTTTTGAGCGCAACACGCCACCACCTTGCGTGTGCCATGCTTTTTATTGGCAAACCTCGAATTATCTGCTCGCTGCGTCCCTCCATCGCCTGCCTCTCTGTCTGTCTGTCTTTTTGACGCACGGACGAACAGACGCACGCACGGACGGATGCGTAGAAGGTTGGGCGCATGGGCGCACGAGAAAAGGTACACACGGACGGACAGGTTGACGCATGGACGGATGCATGAATGAACAGACCCATGGATGGACGAACAGAAGCACGCACAGATGGCCGGACGCTTGGACGAACGCCGAGACGGACGTATAGATGAACACATAGATCTACGCACGATAGGACGGATAGATAGACGCATGAACGGATGCACGACTGAATGGACGCGTCTCTCATAATTATATGGTGGTTTTGAGACGTTTAATCCCAGATATCAATCAATCAGTTAATCAATCAACAATTTAATGCACGCACCGATTGACGGACTGACGCACGGATGAACGAAGGACGCATGGACGGATGGACCCATGGATGGACGGAAGTAAGAACGAGCGAACAGACAGAAGGTTGTAAGGAATAATTGACGCTTCGCCACAGGAATATTTCACTCCATGGATATGCTGTGATTTTATTATTTATCATACTTCAAGTAACGTGCTCTGGTATCATACAATTCGCACTTTTCAGCATAAATGCATTTTGTTATATGTACAAGTACCACCCTCTACGTCCAATACAAGAACTATCGAGGGGTGGCTACATACAATTACGACGGGACGTCCAGCCCACACCTGATGCAGCCTCGCTCTTATAATTCTATCCGAGTGTCACATCATGCGAACAAGTGGCCAAGACGATTAACTTTATGTAATACAATACGTCTTGAATGACGGCTCTGCATTGACGACCGGTTGACTTTGTTGCGTGCTTGATGTACGGAGCAAAACCTCCAAACTGGCGTGGGGACTTTCCTCACAGAACGACAAAACTTTCCACTCATCCCGGTTAGAGCAGCTCCAGTATCAATGAGCGCAACAGTACGTAAACCTTCGACAAACATTTCTATAACATTGGCGGGGCACAAGCTAGGACTCACACAGAGTGACGACGGGTGCGTAAATTAGTTTTTTTAGTGACGAGGTGCGGAAATTAGTTTTCTGCCAGGAGGTTTGGGCGGAGACGCAGGGGTGATAGGGATTGGCGCTGTTGGGTGGTGGGTGACGGAAAGTAGACAGTCGGTACTCGGAAGTGCATCAGCGGTCTCGGTATGCTGTTAGCGGTTCAAAGTCAGCCAGCAGTCGGTCAGGTTAAGGTGGCAGTTCTTGTTCCGCGTCGTACGGGGCCCGGTAAAAGTAGTCCAGGTAACATAGTGTAGCCGAGATAGTTGTTTTAGGACGTTACAACCCACATAGTAATCATCATCATTGGTGCAGCCGAGGTCGCTGCGAAGCGCAGACGACAAAAGTGCGTAACATAGCTTGGACACCCGCTCACGTAGCAAACGGGGTGTTGTCAGCTGTGCGCCAGAAGTTTCTGTAGCGCAACTGTGTACTGGCCGTCATTGGCACTTGTACAAGTTGAAACGTCGACAAAGGTAGCGGTCGCGGTGAGCTTGCAGCAATGGCCGCTTAAGTTAGGGGCGTGGCGACAGATGTTGCCTAAGAGGCTGACGGCAGCGCCTCAGTGCTCCTGCATCACCTGTCAGGTGACGGGTGCGAGACGCTCAGTTGCGGCAACCACTGTTGGTAAATACGACAAGTATAAAAGCGGTCGAGTGAATTCTTTACGAACAAATCGCTTGATTTCTGACAGTAGCGTTGTTTTTTGCTCACCATCGAGAGTAAACGCTGCGATAGTTTCTTCTGTAAAGCCGCTGGCCGCTGCGTCAAGACCTATTGTTTTCCCAGCTCCCCAAAGTTCTGGCATAGCCCATGGGTCTTGGAAAGCAGCCTCTGAAAGACGTAATTGCCTATTCCCTCCAAGATGTGTCGAATCTTCTCTCGTTCGGCCATCAATTGGTTAAGGTGCTTGCACAAGCCGAGCACCTCTTTGATGTAGCTCGCGAAGTGTTTGCCCTGCTGCTGCGCACGTCCCCGAAGACGCTGCTCAGCACGGAGCTTGCGTACCTCAGAGCCCCAAAGAAATGGATAACTCGTTGCTTAAAAGCACTCCAAGTTACGAATTCGGACTCGTGGCTCTTGAACCAGAGGCTTGTGACCTCTTTCAGGTAGAAGGAAACATCACGAAGCTTCGAACGGTAGTCTCATTTGTTTCTCGTACCCAAGATCTTGTTCATCTGTGCCGTTGAAAAAAAGGGAATCGCGAACACATAATGCGTTGGGAATGATGACCATCGCAGGCTGAGTCTGGGTCGGGCCTTCTGGGTGGGTGTTTTCTTTGGTCATTTCTGGGGAGGCGGATCTCCTGTCGCGGAATGCTCGGTTGGATACCCAGCACCACCACCACTCTGAAAATAGACTTTTTTGGTACAAGTATAGCACTCTAGCAGGAGGCTTACGAACACTGAGAGGGGGTGGCGACAACCGGCACATGAATAACAGCGCTGACCACAACAGCTCGTGCTCGGCTCTTCATGCACTACGATATATTGTTCTTCTTCCTCAATACAAGAGTAATAACACGTGGCACAAGCGTGCTGTACCATCGAACGTAAGAACATGATTGTCATGCTGACTTAACGGTTTAAAACCGACTATGCACTACAAGAGGCACACATGTAACTGGGCCTAATATCCGAAAGCCACGTATGAGGTGCGCAGCAAGTTTGTAAATATTTCCACGCATCATTGCCGTAGTTCAAATCATTCTCCGCACAACACCACAATTGCAAAACACAGTATTCCCACCGTGATAACAGTTTCTTTACACGCTTAAACACTGGTAGATGCAGGGATTTACTGGCACTTTTGTTGGCGCACTGGAAAATAGCTAAGTCGCACTGGTAGGGGTGCTGGCTTCACCGCTGTGATGCTAGCGCACATCAGGAAGCACTGAAAATGCGGAAATTTTCACTAAAGGGCACCGGTGTTGCTGGCGCACACATTGTTTCTACAAGTGCCGCGCGCAGGTTCATTTAGCCTGTGCACTGATATGCTTTCGCATCGGTAAATATCAAACGCTTTATAATTTCGTATGGATGGAGGCTACCCTAACGAATCCCGAGCATGTGTCACAACTTGGGGCTTGGCAGAGAGAGAAAATAAGCGCAAGACACTCAAAATGTGTGATACACGAAATCACTGCTATTTCAATTGTTTTCCTTTGGGGCGTGGAGAAAATTGTCGTAATAATTTTAGGGAGCCAACATTTATTATTTCATTTTCTAGCGCGCTTGATTTTTTATACACGCTGTATCAATAACAGCGTCAATTCTCACGGTGTACTGGCGTGTTGCAGCAAATACTGCAGGTTGTTTGCTTGTCCCCCGCTTATACCAATTCCACATGAGAGTCGCATTCTTGCAACGTCTCCATGTAGCTGTATCTATGGGCAAGGAGCTAGTCACCACTTGTAACCAAAACAGCAAACTGTTTACGCTGCAATATGGACAAGACGCAAATGGCCTGTCTCGACGCTTCGCAAACTTTCCCAGTGTAGCAGAAAAAGACAGCTGTCATTCAATATCTCTGCACCGAAAATGCTTGTCTGCTAATGCTTATCCTCCTACTTACTTCTGGTACAGTATTATACGGGTTAAAAATGTTTCGAAGACCAAGTGCGGAAACTTTATGCATTGCACCTCCGCTGCTTCGAGAGTGGTCTTAACCTGTGCTCTGTCCCAGCAAGCGGGAGGCCTGTCCTGGCCGCGTTCGTGTAAATGTTACCAGCGCTTCTTGCTTAATATTCACAAGTATAAAGTGTAGAAACAACAGTAAAGTATGCAGAATTAGACGGTGTACTGCAAGAGTAGCAAAATTGTGTTACTGTTTCTACAGATTTTTTAACTCCTTGGGCGAGTATGGCGGAGGTGGCCATGGAACTTACTTTTCTCTTCAAGCCAAAGCAAAAGTAACTGTGAACGCTCTTCTACTCAGGCGGAGTTCGCAATCTATGCAACTCTCGTGCCTAAGAGGCTTGAACGGAGTCCGAGACTCCGTCATTGCTGACGAATCACAGTCTAGCGATTGCATGGTACCACCGACGCTGGGTGGTGATACTGCAGGCTAATGACCATACGCCTTTGAGCGTAGACGCCCCAGATGTAAGAATAATTCGCAAAGTCAACAGGATACCTTTCAGTTGTAACAAAACCATGGTTCTGTGATCACGAACGTTTCGTAAACGAAGCGCAAATTGCTTCTAGTGTAAGGTAGAGGCTCGACACCTATAGTGAAAAAAAAGAAATGAGTTAAAAAACCTTCGTGGGCAGGGATCGAACACGTAACCTACCTATGACGATGCAGACACTCCACCACTACGCCACGTCGTACCATGCATGCTGCCTGGTAAAAAAACTGGTAAGAAAAAACACACCATTTGGCTTCATGGGTTGGAGTTTGAACACATAAGCAACTTTCGTTTCTCACTAAACCTTATGTCCTCATAATATGAAAACTACTAGCGTCTATGCAAGACAAGCCATAATACCAAGACTCCAAGTTTCTTTCAGAATTCAGAACATAAGAAAGGAAATGTACAAGACCATGATAATCTAGGGCGGATTATTTGACGTGCGCATAAGATTGATATCGACTCTAAACCTCAATAAGTACGGGCATGGTTCAATTATGAAGGTGTATTTTTTGTGCAAGGGACGATATGCAGTGTCCGTGCCAGAGTGTACTAATTTGCATATGTAGGTCGGTTGCTGGGACTACATAGCCGATTCCTAAAAACAAAAGTGCATGTGCACTAAAGTGTCTCCTGTTACGTTATGAACGCGCACTGAACGACAAGCCTGTATTCACACGTATGTGTCAGCGAAGTGCCGACGATCGAGTGGGCCCGATGGCTTTCGGTGGCGGCCCGTGCGCACGGTGCCACAGCCTGAAAGCGCGTTTCATCGATGCTTATCACCTTTTGGGCGGACACCGTACGCAAGAAACTGTCGTTCATTCAGGTTAACCGATGGCAAGGCTGTGCTGTGCAGTCATTTTACTCCCCGGCGTAGCATATTGTTGAACCCAGAAGCGCCTTTGACTTGTATAACACACTCGGCCTGTAAGCTAGGCCTACGTTTACCTGCAGGTGTACTCGTACGGGTCACAAGTAGTTGGACCGATCTCGGTGCAGGTGGCACGCGAAAGTTGAAGCTTGAGCTTTCCCCAAGTATCTCACTGTCGCATCAATATGTATACGAGGTAATTAAAACAATAAGGACCATCATAGATACGTTGTAGTTGGGGCTTTGCCGACAGGCGTTGTTTTTCTGGCGACTAGTACACAACGCCGCATCGCAAGGCGGATCGGACGCCGACTCGTAACGCTCGTAGATTATTTCTTCGTAAGCACTGCTGAATGATCGTACCAACTGTTTTTGTAAAAGCCTAGCTACAACTCCCAAGCTTCAGCATAAGTGGCTTCACCACATGCAGAATAATATGACAGAAAGCCAGATAAAAATTAAAATTTAGTAATAAAAGTGGCGTTGAATAAATAGCAGTTTTGTCATAAAAGGTTGGCGTGCCTATGGAGTACATTATGATCACCAGATACTTTGGCGCGCTAGATGTATAATTGGCACGTTAGATGTAATGTTGCGCCTCCCGCACTGAAAAAAGACTAGATCTCATGAGTATAGTTACCGGTTGCTATATAAATTGTTGTTTCTAGCGCGATAGGTGTATGCTCAATGTTTCTGTTTGCTGTGTTGCGAATGAATATAATGTGTAAGCAGATATTCGTCCAGTACATGTGACATTAACTTGAAGCGATCTACGCCGTTGACTGCTTTCTGAAACTCCTCGACGAAACTTTTTTGAGACATTAGTCCTAGCGCAGCAGGAGTGCTTCTACTCTTCGAGGGAGATGAAGCACTCTCGCTCGACAAGGGTGTAAAACTTTGTGACGAAGAAGTGCACAACCCGCACAGAGCGCATGAACTCTATCACAGAAACGTGGCGGTACTCAGGCGACGAAACATGCTCATTCTTGTTCGGCCAGAGCAGCGGCATTCTGTAGAGAGAGTGTGACTACTCTGTGCCGCAGAGAGTTCCCAGAAATCCTGCAAAAAGAGTGAAATATGAGACAAGCCTCCACTCCCGCAAAAAAGAATTGCCAGCACTTTCTTGGGGCTGGGATTGTAGTTGTGAACCGAAATAAACCATTTTTCCTCGTATGCTACAAGGAGGGACGGCAGTCGATGCGTCGAGCTTTCAGAAACGCAGGCTAACACCGTAAGCGGCCGGCCGCACCAACCGGTACTTCTCTGACACGTATCTAAGAACAAGCAATTTTTAGGTGGTAACTTCGTACACATGCTCGATCTTCTAGTTTTCCTTGTTTTGTGTCATTTTCTGTCGTTCTCGCGAGGACGTCTGCAACATCAAGAAGAGTTTGTGCTTACTTGGCCCATTGCGAGAAAATGCGACCAAAAGAAGGGTCTGATTCCGGGACTTCGGCCATGGCCCAGCTATGCAAGCGACCAGGACAGACACCTGATTCATCCCACGCGCCCTTGAAACGACCAGACAAACGAGCAGGCGAACGTAACTGTGGCGACACCAATGAACCTACAACGATGACGACGCGTCCACAATAGTGGTACTCGACGAGAAAGTAGACGATTGGTCAGACATGGAGGACGACAACTTCAAGATGGTAAGCCAACACAAAAAAAAATAAGGAAAAAAAAGGAAAAAAAGCCACCACAAAAGCAGAACTGTGGGCATTCCGGTGATTATATTACCTGTAGAAGGCGAAAAAGGCTTAAGAAAGGTGAACCCCAATGCTTTACATTCTGCGGTGACATCAGTGATAAACGCTGAGCCAGTTCTGAGTTATTTCACTGGTCAAGGTTTGCTACTGCTTGACGTGGCCTCTGAAGATCAAGTAAACGCGCTTTTCGAATGTGGCAGGCTGTGTGGTGTAGAAGTTTGTGCTCGCCTTCGTAATGACTACTTGTAAAACACCTGCTTGATCAGAGGTGTTCCGAAGTGGTACACAGAGGCGGATCTTTTCGAATACATGGAACCGCAAGGCGTGAATAACGTCAGGAGCATTGTTAGAAGTTTCTTCTACGAACGAGCGGAAAGTTAGACCCACGGACGCGGTGGTACTTGCGTTTACTCCAAACTGCGAGTGACGTCTGACTAAACCTTGGCTTCACTCGACATGAAGCCACTGAATACACAGAGCCACCACCAAAGTGCTTTGAGTACCAACATTTTGGTCACGTGGCGAAATTCTGCAAAGGAAAGCTGCGATGTAAACGCTGTGGAGGTCCACATGACTTCAAAATTTGCAAGGCGGACTTTAAAAGCGCAAACTGCAATAGTGACCATTTGCCAGTTATAGTGGGTGCCTATTCCGAGTGAGTGCGCTGCTTAGACGAAAAGCCTTTCTTACGGGGCCTAAACCAACTGAACCAACTACTGCCCGTTCAGTTGTACTAGATTGAGGATTTTTCTCCGTTGGAGAAAATCCTCAAACTAGTACAAAGAATGCACGTGAGGTGAAATCAGAAGAATGCTTCCTGAAAACACCAGGCAATGCGAGTCAAGCAAAACAAGGAGCCATGACAACTGAGTCTACTTGGAACATTTATACACAAGCTACCTATGCCAGATTACTGAAACAAGAATTTGAGCAGAAGACAAAGGGACATGAGGAAAATATCCACGACACTGTGGAGATTGTTCGAGTTCTGTTTGCCGCTCTACGTTCACACCTAGCGACAATGCCAACTGGTAGTGCGAAGACCTAGCTGAAGGCCGTGCTGGCTCTAGAATCGGTGCTGCTTGGTTGTTTCGGGCACAACCAGCACTAGGATGCCGATGTCCAAGCCTCATTGCAGGTTAAATTGCCGAAAATTGACTTTTATAATGCAGTGGAATTGTATCGAAATAGTTTCTCGCATGATTGAGCTACACCTGTTTTCGAGAGAACGTCAAATTCTGATTTTGGCTCTGTCGGAGGCTGGATTACCGAGACGAAAATCAATCACTGGATACGTCACTAAGAAGAACTACACCATAACGACTTTCCCAAATTGAAGTGCCGTTGTCTATTTGCGAAGAGAGATACCACACGTTGCACTCAATGTGGCGGACTTGTGCACAGATGCTATAGAAGTTTGTGCGATCAGGACACAGATAGGAAACCGCAAAGTCAGCATTGCATCGGTGTATGCTATGCATCTCCTCGCAAGAAAATTTCGATCGGGAAGTGTTTGGAGGACTTGCGTCATTGCTGCCCATCTCCGCGCATAATTTGTGGTGATTTTAATGCGCATCACACGTGTTGGGGGAGGACAAGACTTTGGATGCACGTGGACGTTGTCTGAAAAAATGCTATTGATAAGCTAGACTTATGCAATGCGAATGATGACAATGTAACATTATTGTAATCATTATGAGTGAAGTTCAACTCAAGTGTTCCACAGCTCCGGACAGAATGGGCAGTGATCATTTCCCTAAATTGAACAATGTTGCTGGCTATCATTTGAGGGTAGCTAAATACTGCGAAGTAACTGATTGGCCTCGCTACCTTGAGCACCTAGACCACCAATCAGGGGATATGTTTCAGGATATGCTGGCGAGAAAAGCGGCTGCAACCACTATTCCTAAGCTACCTGCGCATTTTCCAGCCCTGGACTGAAAGCTCCGTAAATTGTGTGCGGCCAGAACAAGGACAGAGAAAAGGCTTATACAAAGAGGTGGTGGACCTGCCAGCAAAACTCATTTCAACACACTTAATGCATTAAAACGGTGATACAGCAACAAACTTCGGAAGAAAGAATGGGCAACATTTTGTGAGAGTTTAAGGGTATTTACTCCACTGTCAAGGATATGACGAGTAGTAAATAGGGTCGGAATCACGACCTAGCCTTTGAGGCTGTTTATTCCCTCGCGTTAATCAAGGATACATCAATGCTGTCTCTATCCGAAGATTTTGCAGACGTCTATGTAATCAGAAGAGAAAGTGAACCACCTTACCCCCTTCCGCCTCATCCTACATCTTCCATCGACGCACCTTTCACGCTGCGTGAACTTACGTCAGCGATAAGTTGTCTCCGTCGACGCTGTGCTCCTGGACCTGACGGAATTACAAACCAAATGATCTCAAATCTGCCTGCAGAAGCGAAGAGGAGGCTTCTGATGCATTTCAACTATGTTTGGGAGTGGGGGAACATTCCTCAAGCCTAGAAAATGGCCTGGGTCTTGCTAGTGCTGAAGCCAGGTAAAGACAGAACAGAACTGGCATCATACAGACCAGTATCACTAACTTCGTACGTTGCGAAGGTGATGGAGAAGCTGGCATGTGTTCGGTTGACATGGTGGATGGAGAATCACAAGGCCCTTCTAGCTTGTATGACTGGGTTTCGGCATCAGTGGAGTGCACAGGAAAACATCATTGACTTGGTGAGTCACATAGAACACCATTGAGCATACGGCGTTTCAACTCTGGCAATATTCCGGGATGTTTCAAACGCATACGCCTACGTGTTCCAAGGTGCGATAATTTGTGGTCTTGCATCTATGGGAATAATGGGGCACCTTTTACGCTTTGTTCAAGTGTTTCTTAGTGATCGCTCGATGCAGGTGAAGCTAGTGACAGTGCTCAGTAGCTCAAGAAAAATCACCAGAGGAGTGCCATGGGGCAGTGTCCTGTCTGCACTGTTGTTCAATGTGACCATGGCTGGTTTACATAATGCTCTCAAGACTGTGAGCAAGGCAGTGCTAATATCAATTTATGCCGACGACATATGCATCTGGCTGTCTGGATATCAGCATAAGCGATTGTAAATGACTGGCCAAAGAGTTCTACTCTCCGCACAAACATATCTTGATTCTATAGGACTAACAAAATCAGCTGAAAAGTCTCAATTCATGCTATTCTCAGGTATGCAAAGACGAGAAACAAGGATGAAAATATTACCCACCAAATAGACCCACCTTGGTCACACCAGCATGTCGACTGTCAGGGGACGTTTTCAAGAATGCAAAGCAAGCGTTCCACATCCACGGCAAAAGTACGTTATTTGGTATTTGAATATATTGAAGAAAAGTACGCCGATAATTTTAAAGTTTTCACCGATGGATCGGTCGACATAAAGCGCGGAACAAGCGCTGCAGCGTTTGTTATCCCGTCTCTACAGGCGTCCTGGGCAGCATGACTCAAGTGCGTTGTTTCATCGACAGCATGTGAAAGCGTGGCAATTCAGGCAGCCCTGAAGAAACTAAAGATTTGTAGGCAGCAACAAGTCGTGCTGTTTTCAGGTAGTAAGCCCGCTTTGCAGCAGCTAAAACATAGATTGCTTTTGGATCGATGCACTCAAAGATCACTGTGAATTCTTAAAGACCTGCATGGCAATGGTATAGACATTAAGTTTCAATGAATTACATCACATGTGGGTATAGCGGGTAATAAGGCGGCTGACAGACTTGCCAGAACTGCTCTTGAGCTTACACCAACGAAGAAGGCTCTCAAAGACAATCAGCGTATCTTACGAGAGGCTGTCAATAAGCATTTTAATTCGTTATGGCTGACGCCTCACCAGCCATGTGTGACACAAGGGCTATCAAGGGAAGAAACCTGCTTGCTTCATCGCATCCGAACAGGATCAACGCGTACACCAGCATGGCTTCACAAGATCAGACTCTCCATGACTAGAAGTGCAAAAACGGTGATATAGAACACTATTCGCTCAAATATGGTGAGCTTAAGAAGGCACAGCAAGGTTTATTTGGGGAACTGCAACACTTAGTCTCGCCACGTGACAGCGTGACTGGTATTGTGTTTCCGCGTGGTTTCTCAATCTTCAGGAGACAGGTGTCGCGACATCTCTTCAAAGTTTTGATTGCTAAAAACCTCGCATGGAACTGGTGATAAGTGACAATTATGTTTGGGGTATAGCGCAGCGAGATTCAGTTCAGGCACAATACTGCAAGTGGAATAGCCCAAAGGCCGCCTTCTTATGCAGGCTTACGTCGCATTATGTACGATGTTCATTTTAAAAACCTACTCGTGCTTAGTTAAAAAGCAAACAGAGGACATTAGCTACAATTAGCAAAAAAAAATTGCCCGCAGCTTCCTTCGGGGGAACACTGAGGAGGATGCGGAGCATATAATTGGTTAACGGGGTGTTAAAGTGCAACTTACTTGGGTCGGTGGCTAAATTGGTTAACGTGGTTGTGAAATGGGGTGTTAAACTGCGACTTACTTGGGTCGATGGCTAAATTGGTTAACGTGGTTGTAGGAGGGGGTGTTAAATGAGTGAACACGTACACACGTATGCGAAAGGACGGCGCTGGTCGAAGGGACGTCGATCGTTGTGTTTGTGGATTCGTTGGAATTCATTTCACCGTGACCTTGGACGTCGACGCGCCGTACAAACCAACTAACGAGCGGCAACTGAGCGAGAGAGCGCCGACCTTGAGTATATATACAGCGCGACGGCGCATGCACTGTCAGCTGTCGAATGTTCTCGAAGGAGAAGCGCGCGCGCGGCACAGATGGCGACGGCGCGACGGCGCATGCGCTGTCAGCTGTCGAATGTTCTCGAAGGAGAAGCGCGCGCGGCACAGATGGTGGGCGACGGCGCGACGGCGCATGCGCGCGCGTCAGCTGTCGAATGTTCGAGAAGCGGTGCGGACGGCGCGGACGGCGCGGACGGCGCACTACAAGGCGCGAGTATAAGATGCTTCCGCATCTAAAAGAAAACCTGTGGGAAAATAGCCTGCAAATCATGCAAGGCTAGAGCCGCCGGCTATATACAACATCCTCAACCTCAACATCTACCTTCGTACATCTTAGTGAACTAACACACTTGTACACTATTTCAGTGTGTTGCATTATTATTTTCGGGCCGGTACTATATCTGTTATGATCAATAGAAGTGCAAATCTGTAGACTGGTGAGCCCATGTATACTGGCATAACGTCGCTTGCGCGAAAACACTACTCAATGGTGTACGCACATGTATCGAACAAGTCATCTTAAAACCTCTGCACATGTGAACCAGTAACAAGATTGAGAAATGGCTATGAGATACAAACAAATGGCAGTACCAGATGGCAATCTGTGGTTCCCCTACAGTCTATTGGCTATTTTACAGAGTTAAGATGTTTAATTAAAAAAACACTTTATGGTGTGGCCAACATGAGCACGCCATTCAGTGTCTAGCAGTCATTCGTCAGTGTCAAATAAAGACGCAATTGTTACTTGTAAGCCTCTACCTTGATGGTTCGACTTGAAAACCTGAAGCTGAACGGCATGCTCATCGGATAAATGGCCATTTTACTTACAGCTAAACATGTTTTGACGTGTTGTAGTTGGTAGAGTAGTCAGTTGGAACTCGGAAAGTGGCAACTGTGAATCCTCTCGTCGGATGTTTTTTTTTATATTCTTCTAATGCTTCAATGCAATCTCTATTACTTCTTTGACTAACATGTCAGTTTATGGTTATTACACACGCTCGTTTTAATGCGGTAAATCCAGTTGGGCTCTGTACCCAGAGCCTCCCAGTTACATGCTGCTCCATTGTCCGAGTATCCAGCGTTATCCGGCATGGCACGGGAGGCTAGTACCCAGTGACACTGGATTTTGAAATAGCGACAGAATGCAGCCATGTGCGAAAACTTCACTGACACAAGCCACTTTCAAGTTTATCAATTGCATGTAGTACGGCTCAGGCGATTGAGTGTGGAAGAGTTCCCAGAGTTGCATATCTAGCATGACTACATCAGGTAGCGGCTTGCATAGGGGCAATTGCAAACCAGAGCTCATTTTTTTCGACAACTGTGGGATCATGTACAAATTCATTGTCCCTGTTCCCAGTGACACCTGTGCTCTAGTAAACATCACAAGACAGCAACACATCGCGTATGTAAAAATGTTGTAAGAACGTGCAGAAAATGCAAACATTCACGTCCGAATTGGAGCTCCTCGAAAACTAAGGTGATTTTGACGCCGTACAGCTTTGCTGCAAAGACTAAAAAATGAACACGATACCAACGAAATAGAAGGTCGTACACAGAATGGCAAATAGGTCGAAATGTGCCCCGCGTTTTCACGCATGAATTACGCACAAAACGTATTCACAGGTACAGAAAAACGCGAATAATCGTCTCAACCTTACTTCACTGTGTCTAAAAAGCGTGCCTTTGATGCGAACGGAGTTTGTGCAGTGATAGCAGTGATCTTGTATGCCCGCTAACTACAACAGGAATTTCTAGTAAAAGCCCAACGCCAGCGAGGACGTAAAATCCTCCCCACCGTGAGATAACGGTGCGAGTGAGGTCAACTCTTCCTTTTCATGCGTCTAAGTAGGAGATGAGCGCGTGCGTCACCACGCCATTACGATGTGGCGACGGGTGCTCGTTTCGCCATCTTTCTGGTAATGCCGAAAGCACAATAGCTCCCCCAGATATGCCCGTCAACAGCTGTAAGTGGTAAATGTAGCTAACGCGGTTGCTTGGGCGAGTTGGTACGACATGATTCACATAAAAAACAGTGCCAATAACGAGGGAAAAGAAGGAGACTACATCAGGTAGCGGCTTGCTACCTGAAGAACACAGACAGCAGTGCCGCTGCCTGTCTCCTTCTTTTTTTGTCCCTCGTTATTGGCACTGTTCTTGATGTGAATCATAGTAAATATAAGTAGCTTGTCGTTTAAATCTTGAGGGAGCTGCTTCTGCGTGGCTCAGTGGTTAACGCCTCACCTTCACGACTCAGAAGTCCCACGTTCAATTCAGCGTCGGAGTCTAACTCTCGATTAACTTTCGTTCTTGTGTTTACACACACACACACACACGTATACATATATATATATATATATATATATATATATATATATATATATATATAAATATATATATATATATATATATATACGGTGAGTGACGACGGCGACGGCAGTGCCGATGTCGACGACGAGCTGAAGGCACATTCCAGCATAGATCGCTCACATAGGCGCTATCACAATAAAAAACGTGATAGAGAACTTAACGCTCGGAGTCCGGAATCAGCTTCCTTCGATTGTAAACACGTATGTGTCTCTGAACATTCCAGAGTAAATTACTAGACATAACGTATTTTAGATACTGCCATGGTCTTTTTGACTATGGCACCATCATTCACCAAGATTGTATAGCACCACCACAATCTAGACTGTTCACCAAGGCAATCACCAAAGACATTTAGCATTGCCACCAACCGTTTTTGAGCCCCGACGTTGTGGTCTAGTGACGAAGGCACTCTGCTGCTGACCGAAATAGAATCGAGGGATCGAATCACGGCTGCGACGGCTGCATTCCGATAGAGGCGGAAATGTTGAAGGCCCGTGTGCTCAGATTTGGGTGCACGGCAAAGAACCCCTGGTTGTCGAAATTTCCAGAGCCCTCCACTACAGCGTCTCTCCTATTCATGTGGTGGTTTTGGGAAGTTAAATCCCACATATCAAACAACCATCCAATATCCATTGTCACTACCACAACACCTCTCCGCCCCTACCACCTTCGCCAAAAGAAGCTCGTCACTACTACCACCACCACCTGTCATCATTTTCTACCACCACCATCTGTCATCATCAATCACGATTATGACCAGTACAGCTTCCGGCGTGTCCACTAATATTTTCACCATATAAGATACGCTTTCTACCACATCCACCAACCCAAGATTTTGAATAGGCCATATCAGACTATTTGAAATGGTACAAGTTTTTGTCTAAAATAAAACGTCACTCGTATTACCGCATTTGTTTCATATAAAGTTTAACGACATGGTTACTTTGCCAAAATATTGCTTAAAAATGGCTGCTTTTCAAGTCGACCTGACGTTCATCCTGAATGACTTGGTGATGGTTGAAGTTGCCCTTGGTCCCATGAATCAGTATTACACGAGAGAAAAACGTGTCTGCACATATGTAGTTGGTTGTTTACAGTGCACTGATAGCGTACAGCTAGTACAAGGTCTACTGGTATTTGGCTAATACAGCACTGCCATGCGCACATACCCAATTTAACACCTGTCGGTGCATCTCCGTGCCTGTTAGCCATAGGCGCTTCTCCGTGCCTGTGGCTCGCACACAGTATCATATTTCACAATTTGCGTAGCTGTGGTTGTTTACATATACCTCGACACCACATATTGTGAGTCCCGCGCAAATTTGGCGGCAAAACGCACCTAATAAACGCTGGTACTCTCTATGCACTTCTTCAAAGTGTCGTAAAATGCGAAGAGAAACGCAATGCGTGTGGCGTCTCCCTCTGGCACAGCTGTGATTTCCCACAAAGTAGGTACCTGAAAGCAGGGCGATAGCAAGGCGAGCATGAGAGAGAGAGATAGAGAAATATTTTATTATAATGTTGCGATGTTTTTCCTGATTTTCGCTTGACCTCCCACTCTAGGTGCTGTGGAATGATCATGAGGCGGGCATCGAAGAGTGTTAAAGAAAGTTATGAGGAAGGCCTGGGTGGCTCCTCACGGTGTGTGAATAGCCTCAGAAAATACACGTGTTGGCTGAGCTAACTGCGGAAGCAAAGCTTCACTCAACATTTCATTTCCAGATAGCGACACCAGCCTGTGAACACAAGCACTGCGAGGGCGAAATAGGGTGGATGAGCGTAGCGTCCTTCATTTTTTCAAAGTGGTGTATTGGGCAGAACGCCCGGCATTCATAGCGACATACCAAGTAGCGAAGGAATCGTCTCCCTGCAACGGAAGTTTAAGAACACCCTCAACACCCAGCCATCTTCATCAGTTTGCTATGTTAATTGATTGATTTGTGGGGTTTAACGTCCCAAAACCACCATTTGATTATGAGAGACGCCGTAGTGGAGGGCTCCGGAAATTTTGACCACCTGGGGTTCTTTACCGTGCACCCAAATCTGAGTACACGGGCCTACAACATTTCCGCCTCCATCGGAAATGCAGCCGCCGCAGCCGGGAATCGAACCCGCGACCTACGGGTAGTTTGCTATGTTAATACTTGTCAACACTGTAGATCATGTATTGCGCATATGTGAGGTAAATATAAGTAGGTAAGCGTTACGCAGTGTGCTTTTTTTTAAATGCATAATTACGCAATGCTAAAGAGCACAGTTAATGTACATGGTGCTATGAAAGCAAAAGCGCATTTTCTCATGCCTCACTAAAATGACACGATGCTGCCACCTGTCGGTGAATCTGCGCTCTAGAAAAACTTTGTGCTCTTGAAATCACTGCTAGATGCAGTGCATATCTTAAAGAGCGCCTATATATTTCTGGCGTGATGAGTCGCGTGGCTAATCGATGACGATGGATACAAGAACACTGCGTATTACGGGTCATTCAGGCATTCGTTATCAGTCGTATAACCTATACACTTCCTCAACTGAAGATTTTAACCAGAGAAGCACAAAATCGAGTCATACGTGTTACTCTCGAGAAGGCTCTGAACCTTTCCCCATGTATTTTAACAAAACGAGTGTTTTAAATAAGGCTCTACAATACCGCGAACTAATTATTTCTAGCACACCACATGAATAAAGCCGTACTCCTGACTCACAATAACCACACTGAAATCGCTATAAGAACTGCATAGGAATTGAGGCAGGTCTTGGGTCCCGCCTCTAATAACCTAACCACACAACATGCAGGTCCAGTTACACGAACATCGACGTCGGGTACGGGCCAAAGCTCAGTAATAGCCGGTCACTGAGGGCGCCTTCTTGATCGACGCATCTGGACCAGTGAACGGCAAATACACGGCAAGCCTCATTCATAAAGGAAAATAGGCCGATTTTACATCTGCCTAGGAGACAGGTTTAACTAGAACAGAAGAAAAGTTCCTCGTCCAACAAAACCCCGAGCCCACCTTCATTCTAATATATCCACAAGTAATCCACCAAAAATCCTGTGAAGGCGATATTCCCCCCATTGCGCTCCAAATAGTTGCACAGTTATCAGCTCCATGTTCAAAGAGACATTGGAAACAGCTGATATGAATACCTAGCCACAGCAGAGTTAGAGGCAATGTGCTCGCCTATGCCTCGGCCTGAGTCTTAATCTTCCACACCTCCACCCCCAGCATATCGCACCCACCATTAGCTCTGCGTACGGAGCCGATTTTCACGTATGCAGAAGTTTGCAACACCAAAGACTTGAAAGACAGAAACGTTCGCTCCCGGGCAAACTTAGTAACAAACACAGGTAGAGTCGTGTCGCCTACAGACCTTGTCCTGCCCAACAAACAGGCACTACAGGGCATGTTCTGCGCGAATAAAATAATCAATATCTTCCACCTGGCACGGCATTGTCCACGGAATCACCCTTTGCAACCCAGGACTCAACCACAACATGCCAGGGTGGGTGGCATCTTTGTTCAGGTAGGATCCGAAGATCCAACAGACGCTTGTGACACTTCCGAGCATAGCGGCCCGCATGAATGGGATCTCGAACTAAGGAACCCACTCACCGACCTGCTGTAAAAATGTGTTATGTTACATCTCCACACAAAAAAATATCGTGTCTTGTCGCTCTTGGCCAGTGAAACGAACAGATGTTCCTTGACGTTTATTTTTTGACTCCAGTCGAGTTTATTTTGCAAACGTAATTTTCTATCAGAAGTAGGCCCTTAAAGTTTAGTAGACCATGACTATAAACAGTTCCATGTTAAAAAGGCGTAATATAAATGTCATGTAGTAGAAGGAGTCTCTTTAACGCATGAAAGATGCCTTGGCAGAAGTGTGGAATTGCGCAAGGCGTCCAAGCAACAGTGCTAATTTCATAGCTCCTTTTCTCAGACGCAAGGATTTGTCCTATGTGTGTTGTGTGCCACTTATATGACAATTGGTGAGTTCTAACGCTGTCACTTTGTGCAGTGTTTGTGAAGTTTTTGGAGAGCGCAATTCATTGAGCTTGTCATTGTGATGAGGTTCACACTCTTTCTACCCAGACAACGCCACGATCCACGTCTCTTGCGCTGTAACTTCACTCCTGAACACAACCCTATATCACCCAAGTTTACGATTATCGGTGGTCGGTCTCGAAATATTATGCTTTTTCAGCGTACATCCACACCTAGGCGTCCTTAGGAAGACCAAAATAAGTTCGGCTGGTAGTTGGCTGTACCTGCCAGAGCAGACGTAAAGCACTCCACGAGATCAATCTCTGTCGGCTGAGAGTCAGCTGCACTAGTGATGGCCTCCCGGATGTCGTGTGGCCCGTCGGTGCGTAATCTATGAGGCCATGACTATATGGAGCTCGAACTGTCAAGCTCGCTCAATATAGCGCTACGATTACCAGCGATGTCAGCGAGTCTCACGCGTTGAGGAGACTCAATTCCAAAGACAGGGGTGAAGAGGAGTGCGTAGGCATAATTCTGCAAAGCTGGCTTGGCACAGAGTGCATCGCTCTGTGATAGGATAACTTATGCTCTAGCATTAACGCTAACAAAACTTTAAAATGCCATTTTAGTCCCATTTCGCGTACACGTGATGCTTTTCCTATAGAGTGCTTGAACAATTTAAAGATTTCGCTAAAAGAAACACGGTAACTCGGCCACTTCCTGAAGGTCAGTAATTCAAACATTCGTGCAAATGTCGTGTCCTGGCACTGTTGCAAGTCACATTATAGGTCCGAAGAGTTTTGTTTTGAGCCTTTTTCAAAGAATTATGCCGTGCATCTAGTGTTCCTCGAGAATGAGTAGAGTGAATCAAAGGAATGTTCCGGAAATAGAATCGCAAGCACCCTGCCTTTGCTTAAGATGATCGCGTGAACATAGCTACCCAGGAAGAGCACGTGTGTCCTTGAATTACTACCGCTCTCTGGAATTCTGAAAAGTACATCCAGCAGGCGAATTCGGTTCAGATAAAATGCATAAGTAACAAAAGTGAATTGCATCAGTGGTTCACTGATTTCTGCGGCGTGCTATCGGTAAACTCGTTTGGTAACTCTGTAGGATATAGACTGCAACACACATAAACGTGAAAATTAAGGCGAAAACGGCCGCCACACCGCTGTGCCGTTATGAGTCGATGTGCTGGCTTCTTGGCGTCCAATTTTCTCGCACTGCCATTGTTGTAATAATAACAATATATAAACAAGATTATATGTTATAACAATTATTCAGACATTATGTCAAGAATCACTTCCTTGAACTTGGTGAATTTTGAACATCTGAGGTCATTAAAGCTGCGCTGTTATCGCACAGCATACAAACCTCTAGCAATTTGTCTCTATAAAAATGCGATGCAGCGACGAGGATCCTAACCGCCACATTCACTGCATTACCGCGTTGTAGAACCGCCTAATTCACTTAACCACTGCACCACCGTAGCGTAGGCCATTGCTACCGAATTATGCAATACCCAAAATTCTATTTCACATTTTCAGTAGACTCGGTAGGACCAATGTTTGTGGCTACAACGAAAACAAAAAATCTGTGAGTGTTAGCACAGCACTGCATAATAGGTGAATTGAGCATCACATTTCCTTTTCGTAAATTGTCTCAACCATTGCTTTTCTGTCCCACAAGATTTATTTCCTATATTGTTGGCGCAAATGTTCTAGTGTACATTTATGTTTAGCTTACATCTTACTTACAGATATACTGCATAATTTTTCGCTATTGTTCTCTTTTACAGAGACTGAACTACCATGATGAGCCTCCAACATTTTGATAATTATTCCTCTGTACTCGGCATTCATTTCTTAAAACAAAAACTCAAAATAAACACTGCGAATTTGATTTTTTTTTTCAAGGGCTCTCGAGGTCTATTCATCAAGCAGCGGGAAACATCCCATGTGAAATAAATTGACCGATCCCACGTAGAGTGGCAATTGATGATCTGCAAAGCACTAATAAGGAAGGTTGACACGTCACTTCTAAATTAACCCAACGTTACGAGGCGGAATAAAATATGCCGTACATGACTTCCTTGTCAGAATTATTATGTTTGGAATTTTTGTTAGAATTATTATGTTTGTTGTCACAATTATTATGTTTTCGTCGGATATACTGGGTTCCGAGGCAGCCTAAGAAGAACGTCCAGACTCTTTTAAGGTCAGGAAGGGACTTCTGGACCCTCTTTTTGATTTCAAGTTCCTCGAGCGCCCGGGAGCTCGGCGCCGATCTACTTCGTTTTCCTCACGCAAATGCATGAGACACGCTTCGAGCGTCGTCTGTTATCGCTCGTCACATGTCCGGGTTTGAAACTAGTCGTCTCGACTTCATACGCAAACCACTGGCAGACGTACCTAAACTAACTTAAACAGTCCTATCTGTAACTATTTACAAACGTCAACTCAACATTGTATATCCACTTTCAGACACACAAAACATATACAAACACCAACAGCTATTTAAACTGCACGGCACTCGTGTACGCTTTAGTCCCAAGCATAGGATTGGTTCATTTGAGAAATGGGGTTCGTATATGGTCTTAATTTTTGAGCATGCACAAGGTCATTCCCTCGTTATCCGCGAGTTCAATCTCGTAGTTCACGGGAGACAGTTTGTTCACTATTGTGTGAGGTCCGGTGTACGATAAAGTTGTTTCCACACCGGACATTGGAGCTATGAGAAGCACCAGCTCTCCTCCTTCAAACACAACGTCCTTGTGGTGCTTGTCAAAGTGCCGCTCCTGTTTTTCTTGAGACAGTCAAATGGGCGTGGCTGCGTGCTCCCTAGCTTTTTGTAGTCGTTCATGCACTACCGTGAAGTATTTTGATTCTTCTTTGAACTGTTCAAGGTCTCGGCAGCTGTATACAACATCTAATGGTGGCACCGGATCCCTACCGTAGAGTGGGAAGTAGTAAGTTTGGCGAACCATGTTTTTGTACCCAGTGTTGTAACAGAATACAGCATAAGGAAGGACATCTGCCCTGTTTGAAATTACACACGTTTCACGGGCAAGAAGTGAGGCCTAAAGACCATAAACGACATTTATTTTCAGCTGTTTTGGTCGAATCCTTGTGCAAGTTACCGTGAGCACTAACTTGCTCGTGGAAGGAGGTGCTTCTTCTTCCTCGATTTGACCTGGTGCAGCGCTTGATTAAACATACTCCTGGCCACCAAGTCACCAGTTCAGCTCGAGCGAACAAAATTTTCGTATCGACCTTGTGGTAACAACCCCTCGCTGTTGTTGGATCTTGCAT
Source organism: Rhipicephalus microplus (assembly GCF_043290135.1). Classification (NCBI taxonomy): domain Eukaryota; kingdom Metazoa; phylum Arthropoda; class Arachnida; order Ixodida; family Ixodidae; genus Rhipicephalus; species Rhipicephalus microplus. Next base: position 149,458 of record NW_027464820.1, read on the forward strand.
GAATGGACATGGTCATCAGCTCTTCTGTAGTCTTCCAGAATCCTTGCAAGTTTTCAAATTTGTCGGGGTAATTTTTATTCGTGGGCTATGACGATGTCTTATGCGTTAACTCATTTGGTGGGGCTAGAACGCGAAAAGTGCGCCGATCGAAGTTGAAGATGGTATTCTTTTGTCCACCGGTTCCAAAAGTTTTCACTTAGCCATTTTCTGTATGCATGCCGTCGTAAAGCTTCCGTGCGCGTTAGCTTTATTGGCGTGTCATTGCCGCCCTGTGGTACCACCGTCAGTATCCTTCCAATAATGATATCTGCTGGTGTTAACGCACGAGGTTCTCCGCTGTCAGACTCGATGTAGGCGAGAGGCCTCGATTTCACAACCGCCTCCACTTCCGATAGCACTGTAGTCAGCTCCTAAAAGTTAAGTCGAGCTTTGCCGAGAACCTTTCTCAGTAGATGCTTGATAGTGCGAACCAGACGCTCCCGCCATCCGCCCCACCATGGAGTGCTGGGAAGAATGAACTTCCAGGTGATCCTCTTGTGACCCAAGTATGCTGATACGTCCTCTTGGGACACCATGCGATGGAGCTTCTCCAAGCCCCTTGACGTCTTCTTGAACGTTCTTGCATTGTCTGAATAAATAACGTGAGGGAGACCCCTTCGCTCTACAAAGCGTCGTAAACACATGAGGAATGCTTTTGAGTTCAGGCTCGAAACCAGTTCCAGGTGGACTGCTCCCCTATCGAAAAAATTGCCATGGTGGATACTGGAAAACATGGTGGGCGTAGTGGAAATAATAGTGGGCATGGTGGAAATTATGATGGATATGGTGGGACGTAGTGGAAAATATGGTGGATATGCCGGGACATACTGGGTGGTATGGTGTACAGATGATGGGTGAAGTGGAAATGATGGTGGAAAGCAGAGGCTAGATAGTGGGCAATAATGGGACACTCTGCCCACCATTGCGATATTGCTGGGAAGCCCTAAGCATATGGTGGGTGGTGCTTATTATTGTGGGCTACATGGTTTACCAAGCTCAGAAACTCTTCCCAAAATTGCGATAATGCTGGGAAGCCCTAAGCAGATGATGGGTGCTGCTTGTTATGGTTGGCCACATGGTGTACCAAGCTGAGAACCTCTGCCCACCATCGCGATATTGCTGGGAAGCAGTGAGCGGATGATGGGTGGGCTTATAATGGCAGGCAATTTATATAATGTACCAAGCTGGGATCTGTACACTACTTCTTCTACCACCATGATTTCAACCAAAGGTTAGGCCTACCGACCGAGCCCGTACAATTGTGTTATCTGTGCTTCCCGGTTTCAGAATACATGATTTCGCCGATCAAGTATGACAATACAGCACAGCCATGGCATCAATTAACCTGAATGACGCATTTTAGGGGCGAAGCTTCTTAGGGCGTGGGCTGTGCGTCCCCTGTAGCCTGTATGTAGCCACCTCTAGTTTAGTTCTTGCAGTGTTCACTAGATGGCGGTACCGTCTCCTGTATGTAGCCACCTCTCGTTTAGTTCTTGTAGTGTTCACTAGATGGCGGTACTGTCTCCTGTATGTAGCCACCTCTAGTTTAGTTCTTGGAGTGTTCACTAGATGGCGGTACCGTCTCCTGTATGTAGCCACCTCTCGTTTAGTTCCTGTAGTGTTTACTAGATGGTGGTACTTGTAGCTGATGATGAAAAGATGCAAGATGTTATAAACTAGAAAGCGGTACTTGTAGTTGATGAAAGACACGAGATCTTATAAAATAGGAATGATGTCACATATGGCGCGTGTCATTGGTTGAAGGCAATCGTTCGATTTAGTGCGGCGACGTACGCTAGGGGGAGCGATGTAATAAAATCGAGTGGGCAAAATGTACAGAGGATTCATGGTTTACCAGGTTTACCTCCGGAGCTTCATCCACTCATCATCATTCACTTCGTGGATATGGCGGAATTTTTTCATTGTGAATGGTGTCCGCTCAAGAAGCAACAAACATCGATGCGACGCGATTAAAGCACTCCCAGAGAACGTGTCTTCTCAGCGACAGCCGCCGGTCGCACTCGCCGGCATTTCTCTAGCTATTGTACAAGAACTCAGACGTGGCAATTCGTATGCTTGGTGAACCAATATAATAGCGTAATGTTTCCGGCACACTGCATTCGTTTTGGCCAAGCCGTTATGTAGTTGTTGCTTTAACGAAAGAGCTACAGCATTGTGCTGGCACGACCGCCCTCTACATAGCGCAAAAAGCATCCCCATACTTATGCAAATAAATTAGGCGGGCGTATCTATGGAATGAGCCTAGAGGCGTCATAAAGCATGAGCAGATGTCGCCTTTTGGAACGATCGTGAAACGGATATTAAACTTGGCAGACCCCGCCGGTAAACTGTTGCTGCTCCCCAGTCCACTTAATTTTTTTTCTTGAAAAAGTGAATTGTAAAAAAAATACCACTAGTGCCATTAACACAGTGGCAATCGTTATAGGCCGCAGTTCCTCGTGTTTCTAAATGTGCGATTTTTAGTAGCAGGTGTAGATCTTGTCTATGTTGTGTACACGATAAACATAACTCAAGTTGAACCGTAAGTTTGTATGCCAACTATGTATTTAACACACAATCAACGTCATGTTGGTATGACGCAGTAGTTCAAGGACACTTTCTTGAGCCGGATGCCGCAATTATCCCTCGAAACAAAAGAAGCGTTAGAGAGGCCTATAACCGTTTCTGCAATTGAATATGCAATAGATAGTCTTGCCGCTGAGAAGTCGCCGGGGCCTGACGGTCTCGGTGCGATGTGGTATAAAGCTTTTAAAACAGAAGTTTCACCAGTGTTACAAGCTGTGTTCAAGGAAGCCTACGCAATTAAAGCGTTACCACCCTCATTTGCCGAGACGCACACTATTCTAATACCTAAGACGGATGACAAAGCAAAATTAAAAACTAGTTTCATCTTATAGTCTCATTTCGCTAACCAACACTGACTACAAAATACTCATGAAAATATTGGCAGGTAGATTGCAGTCCGTAATCACCGGAATTGTTGGAGAACACCAAACGTGTGGCATCAAGGGGCGCTCAACATTGATGAACACACACACAATGCGATGTGTCCTTGAGAGTTGCGATGCTTTTAATTCTCATGTTGCGATCTTCCAGCTTGATTTAAAAAAGGCTTTTGACTGCGTTCCGCAAGATGTGTTATTCTCTTTACTTGAACATGTCAATGTCGGATCGGTGATTACAGAGGGCATAGTTTTGGCGTATAAGAACTCTACTACACGACTAATGCAATTCAATTCAATTCAATTCAATTTATTTTCCAGTTTATACATGCTGGATGGTTGCGTTGGGTTAAAAGCTACATAAAAAGCTTGACGAGACCCAACGACCAGACTATACAGGGCAGCAACAACAAGCAGTCCGGTGCAGTGACGAGAAAACCAACAAGTAAAACAGAATACCATATCGTATGCACATATACAGCGATTTACATAGATTTCCAGCTGAAAGATTGCAGGAAGAAAAAGTGAAAATGGGTACATGTGCATAAAAAGTGCTAGAAAAAAATAAAGGAAAAAGTGGTACATACAATAAAATACGGCTATAGCATAAGTAATAAACATAAATAATAATAACACAGAATAATAACACCGTATCAATGTAGCAATACTATCTATTCGGGACAAAAATAGAAGAAAAAACACTGGCCATATAACACAACAAGAAATTCATGTAAGCAGAAGATTATGTTAAAGAAACACCATAAGTTACGCTCAATTCAATTACACAGAATGTCATAGTTTGTGACATTACAAGTGAACGAAATATAAGCGGAAGTCTTTTTTACTTACCGTGTTAATATCTTTATATTTATTTAAAGTAGATGGTAGGTTATATGCCAACGATTGTTGTTTGTAGTGCGTCCTGAAATATGGAACTGACCAAGTCTCAGGGTTCCTTGTGTTCACATCAATTCTACGACGTTCTAACGATGCCAACTGTTTTATATAGTTCTTGAGGTATTCAGAAGCATATTGCGCAGTATGTAATAAACGAAAAGCATAAAGGTTGTCAATTCTAATAATGTTGTACTTAGGAAACGCTTCTCTGGTACTAGAATAATAGTCTATGTTGCCAATATAGCGAATAATCTTCTTCTATAGCATCAGAATTTTACGTATGTTAGTTTTTGTGGTTGTACTCCACACAAAGGCGCAGTAATTTAAGTGGGCATGAAATAAAGCATTATAAATCTGTACTTTGGCCGTTGTAGGTAGTAAACTACGACATCGTGATAAGACACCTGTCACAGAGGAGAGCTTTTCACATAGGTAATTTACATGCATGTCCCAAGTAAGTAATGAAGAAAAGTGCACGCCAAGGATTTTGTGACTGTCAACTATTTCGATTTTTTGACCTTCAAAAGCAATAGTATCATTTAACGGAAACAATTTGTTCTTGGAGCGAAAAATAATTACCTTAGACTTCTTCGCGTTGATCCTAAGTTGATTTAGCTGAGACCAGGTAGATAACTTTCTTAGCAGTTCATTGCAATCCGTTGTCAAGCTGCGCACGTCGTTCCCAGACAATATGACAGTGCTGTCATCAGCGTATACAATAAATTCAGCATTAGTATTAAAGTTCACAATGTCATTAATGTAGATAATAAATAAAAGTGGCCCTAAAACGCTTCCTTGAGGCACGCCAAATTTGTTTATTAGACAAGACGACCTGTGACCGTTCACGTAAACACGCTGGTATCTGTCACTTAAGTAAGACTTAAACAGTGATAAGCAGCTACCACGTACTCCGTAACATTCTAATTTGTCTAATAAAATGTTATGACTTAGGCAGTCGAATGCCTTACTAAAAGCTATAAATAACGCCAGCGCATAGGATTTCCTTTCTATGTTCCTTATTATCGTCTCCTTGATTGACAGAAGGGCTGTTTCCATTGACCTGTGTTTCCTAAACCCGTGTTGCGCGTTAGTTATGATACCAAACTTATCGAAGAAATTGACTATGCGACAGTGTATAATTTTTTCTAGCCCCTTAGAAAACACAAGAATATTGATGTTAAAGTCGCCACCGCATGTCAAGTGAAAGTTGTTTTTGCAAGTGAAGTCCAGGAAACTTTCATAAAATGCTAGGAAACGCCTAATATTCCCACCCGGTGGGTGATAAACAACAGCGAACATTTTATTTTGATCGGAGACAGTGAGCATTTCTTAATCTTCTGTTGACACGCAGTATTCATAAACTAAATGGCATTTCTTCTTTGTAGTCACATAAAGCGCAACACCCCCTCCACGTTTATCCGATCGATTGGAAAAGAAACTGGCATATCCAGGCAGTTTCAACTTGCTACTATTGTTCGTATACCAGGTTTCAGACAGCATAAGAACACCCACTTTGAATGAGAGTTGCTCTAAAAAAAGCGAAATGTTGTCCTCTTTATTCATTACAGAGCGAGTGTTAATATGCAAACCTGATTGGCATGGCGGGTTAATAGCAGAAGGTGACGCTAAGTTAATGTATGCGCAGTCGTTATCCACTTTGATGATACGGCGTAGTGTTCAGCCCAGCTTGTCACCTGCGTCTACGCAGTTGCATATGACGATCCCGAAAAAACCTTATCAATATCATGCTCATTTAGAACGTGCACAGCGGGCGTATCGTCAGATTGCTTTGCATAGACTTTCCCGTTAAATGACCAGACGGATTTCCATTTGTATTCATACTTTTTCTTCGCAGCAAGAGCTAGGAGTTTCTTTAAGGCTGGGCAAAGATGCTCATTCACATAGATAGCATTTTCACTGGTCAGTCCGACATCTTTGTTAGTCAGACGAGCTCGTTTTGCTTTCCTTAGAATGCTGTCTCGCTTTGCACGAGACTTAAACTGGACGATGATATTACTTCTGCTGCTGTCTCGGCTCGGCACCCGATGACAGACTTCATTATCACCTGTAGTTATTTGCTCATTTATAGCACTGCCAATCTTAGAGACAATGTTAGTAACAGATTCATTGTCTTGTTTCAGTACACCTTTTATCTCGAGGTTTGCCTTGCTCGAGTACTGCTCAGCAAGAACAAGCCTTGTTTCAAGATTCCTGCCTTTACTCTCAAGACATTTACACTCAGCACGAAGAGCAGCATTTTCACTTTCAAGATCCCTGTTCTTTGTAATCACATCGTCCAGTTTCTTCTTGTGCTCCTCAATTGAAGTGAAGGCAAAGTCGAGGCTTCCCGTCATTTGACGCTGATCATTTTTTAGCTCACGGATTTCATTCCGTAAATCCCTTTCAAGGGAATCACGAAAAGATTTCATCCCTTGTTTGATCTCTTCCTTTATCTCTAGCAGTTCTGCCTTCATTTCTTCCTTGAGTTTAGTAATGCCTTTAGCCATTTTTCAATGCCCGCACAAGAATACAACGCAGGACAATTACAATTCCGGATTCACTGTTTGGCAGCAGCGACGAAGCGTAGATATGCAACAAGGTAATAAAATACCCAATATATCAGGAAAACTAACCTGCGATAATAGTGTCAGAAAGTTTAGCCCGTGCACACAGCTCTCGCCACTACTGCCAAGTGAAAGCTGCGACAACCACGTAGCTCCTTTTGTAGTGCGCAAAGCGTGACGTTGATCCTGGAGACAGGGCGCAGGCGCAGCCGACAATGACGCCTCCTGGTACCAGACCCTGGATTGCTTCAGAGAAGCGGTGGACCGTTTGGACGCTTTTGGTGCGGCTGCTTGAAATGCCCTGCAATAAGAGTGCAAGAAAGTTTAGCTCATGCAGACAGCTCTCGCCGCTACTGCCAAGCCATTATTAACAAGATCTTGGGGTCTCCCATTAGGCTGGAACGTTCTGTACGCCAGGGATGTCCGGAAAGTCCACTCTTGTTTGCATTGTACATAGAGAGCTTATGCTTGGCCATAATAGAAAACGAGACCATCCGTGGTTTCAGATTGCTTGACGCCGAGGTAAAGGTTTTGGCATACGCTGATGATGTAGCACAGTGTTGCACCACCAAAGAGAGTGTAAAAGAGGTAGTTGCCGTTGTTAAAAATTTCTGAGAAATTACAGGAAGTCGGGTTAATTGGGAAAAGTGTCTGGGGTTGTGGCACGGAGACTGGACATCAACCCCAGATACCTGTGCTAACGTTCACTGGTTTAATACTCCAGTAAAATATCTAGGCGTGCCTCTCCAGCACGACAAAGACACCAATAATTACTGGACTGAACAAATAAAAGAAACGCGCGAAAGGACAGCGCAGTGGAATGGCAACTGTCTCTCAATGTTTGCCAGAGCCATTGTATGCAACATATTTTTAATGAGCAAATTACGGTATGTGATGAAGGTTTTGTGTTGCTCACGGGTGCATGTGCAAAAGCTGCATAGGATATATGCTGTGTTTATAAGGGGGTCTACTTGGGAAAAATGTAGTAGGATGAATCTGTTCCGAAGAGTAAAACAGGGGGGAAAGCCTGTCGCATCTGTTCGTGCGAAAACTAGTTAATCGCTTTATTTTCTTTCGAGATGTTCAACACCCCTTCTTAAGAACAGTATGCCAGTTACGCCTTTGTCGTGTTCCGCCTAACTTTGTGGTTAGCACCGCAAGCATGCCCGGAGCTACGCGAGGTTTCTTTAAGGAAGTTGCAGACAGTGTCCGATTTTCGTCAGTTCGGTTTTCCAATGAATACCTTTCTTCGGTTGGGCGAAAGAGATTGCATAAAGACATATGCGACATGATTTTTCCAGTTTTTATGTACAGGTTATTTAATAGCGGGGGTGAAGGCAATGATGTTCTGAAGCGTGTTAAGAAAATGCAAATTCAGCCTAGTGCAAAAAGCTTTTTCTTTAAATTACACTCCGGAACACTACCGGTTAAGACTTTTTTAGAAAATAGAGGAGTTTATATGCCATGGGGTTCGAACTGTTTTATCTGCCGAAGGCCGGAGACAATAGATCACGTTTTTCTGCATTGTTGGGAAGGAGTTTACATCTGAGATGTTTTACAGAGAACTCTAAAAAAGGAACTTCCCTTACATTCACTGGGTATCAAGTTTTTAACAGTAGAAAAAGAGGAGGGACTACCTTTTGATCTTATAATGCTGCTTGGCCTCCAATGTCTATGACGGGCAAGAATGGCCGGTTACTACTGTGACCCAGACAGGCGTCCGGCCCGTATGCTGTTCCACGAAAGCATTGCTCAGTACATTGATATACTGAAACAACAAGATTTTGTTCCGGATTGGCTCTCCAGGGTCGAACCCCTGGTGAACCTGAAGGAATTTTAGCACTGTAATCACTAATAGTTCCGCGGCTGTTTAGTCATCTCTTCTGTTTGTATGTTACTGTTTACAGTGACTTATATTGATGTGTGTACCTTGTGCGAAACCGGTAATAAAGAAAAAAAGTTGGTATGGCGCAGTGGTTTGTGTCTTCGAATGAGAATCCGCAGGTTTCACGTTCGATCTTCCGTGGCGCCTTGTCTTTTTTTTACGGGACGGGTGTTTTTATACCGTTTTTATGGAATTCTTTTTATTTTTGTGGCAGCTCGTCCGGGTGATTCTGACGTCATTTCGCGCTCAGGCGTTGCCGGCACTGCAGCACCCACTATACCCACCATGCGCCATGGTTGGCGTTTCCCACCATTCACCCACTACAATAATCCACTATAATGGTAGGTGGTGGTTTACACCATGCCCACCATTCGTTTTTCTTCGATAGGGTCTGGATGTAGCACATACGAAAAGTGCTGGGTAGTATTCGCTCTCTGCGGTCCCTGCTGTAGCCAAAACAAAGAGCGGTCCTGCAAAATCAACACCAGTGACTTCAAATGGTTTCGTCGTCGATAAACAGTCGTGCTATAGGAGCTGTCGAAGTGTCGCCTGGGCCTTTACCGAAGCGTCTGCATGAATAGCATCCATGTGTCACTTTCTTCACCAGTGTCCGTTCCTGGCTACGATATTGCTTTCTTAACTGTTACAAAGCGCCTCTCACGCCTCCATGTAGAGTTTCACAGTGTGTTCGTAGTTTCAATATTGTGCAAAAGCGATGATCGTGCGGGAGGATGACTGGGTGTTTTACCTGTTCAGACGCTTCAAGGTGTAACAAGCGCCCACCGACCCGAAGGATACTGTTGTCATCCAAGAACGAGTTGAGGTCTTTGATTATAGAGTCCTCCTTTGTACTCTTGCCTTTCCGCATTCAGCCTATTTCATCTCTAAAGGACTGTGGCTGCACATGTCTGATCCAATAGTTTTCAGCTTCAGCAATCTCTTCAGCTACTTGAAAGCCAGTGTGCACGGCAATTTTCATTTGGCAGCGTTCAATAAATATGAATACCCAGGCCGTCAGCCTGAAGAGCCTTTCGATTTCGCTGTAACTGTTTATGTCCAGGACTGGTTCCGACGTTGTCTTACTGAATATCGCAATGTGTGCGGCAATCATTTCTTAAGAAATAATGTCGTCGGTGCTGATAGCTCCTGACAGTGGTTGAAGCCATCGATCTTCTGATTCGCATAACCAGTGTGGTCCATGTCGCCACATGTGACGGGATGATAATTTCTCCATAAAAAACTCCATGAGTGAGCAGGTCAGCTGAATTCACATGACCAGGGCAATACCTCCACATAGAAGAATCTGTTTTATCTCTGCTCTTTTTCACTCTGGTCGACACAAGCTGCTTCCATTTCGTCATGTCGCCTTTTATCCACGAAAGTGCAATTGTGGAATCCGACCACAACATGCAGTAGATCTCGGAGCCCGTGAGTGCACTTGACACATAGCAAAGTAGCCTTGCTCCAATCAAGGCTCCTAAAAGCTCTAGCCGTGGTAGTGTCATTGTCTTGATTGTTTTTACACGGGCTTTTGCGATCAGCAATTGGGGCTTCGCTGAACAGCTCGGTAAGACGTAAAGCGCTGCACTGTATGCCGATTGGCTTACGCCACAAAATACGTGCACCTGTAGCTCTCTGGGTGATGTGGTTTATTCGGCTTCGCGTCCAAGATAACGCGGCATAAAAACATTCTGTAAAAGCGGTAGTTGATGCACCCATTCACACCACTCATCCTGAAGATCCGGACGTAGCTGCTCATCCCATGCTATTCTACGTGTCCATAACTTCTGGAAGAAGATCTTTATAGCAATAGTGAATGGGGCAACAAATACCATGGGGTCGAACATTCTCGAAGCAGCTTGAAGAACGAACCGCTTGGTATCACTTTTTTCTACCATAAACTCGGGAAGGCCTCTCAAATAAAATGTGAAATTATCCGTTTGTGGATTTCATGTAATTCCAAGTACTTTCACTTTTTTCTAATGAAGAATAGCCTTGCCTGCGGTCTGTTTCTCGTGCTCTAATGAGATAATCAATCTATCTGAGTTAGTTGTGTATTTCCTAAGTGTCATTCCTGCTTGCTGCATAACCTCCTTGGCTTCTTTGCAGATTTGAAGTGCATCTTCATCTGACTGCTCCAGCCAATAGATCGTCCACGTAGAATGATTCACTGAGAAGTCTTACGGTGTTGGCTTTGATTGAATGCATGCTCCTCAGATGGCGGAGTATAGTTGCTGTCATTAGGTAGGGACCACACGTCGCTCCGAATGGTACTTTCGTCATTCTCTACTTTTGAATACCCTCCTCTGAGAAATGCAGTGCTTCCTTTTCTCGAAACCAGAGGAACATAAAGGCATATCTGTCTTTCTCATAAGTTGAACATTGAAGTAATGCCTTTTCAACGTCGGCAAGAAGAGCTATGCGGTGCAGTCTGAAACGTAATGATATTTTCAAGGGATCCTGGTACAGGTCTTCACCCTTTTAAAGGCATTCGTTAATTGAAAAGCACCCTTTTGCGTAAGAGGAAGCATCGAAAACGATCCGGGTCTTTGTGGTAAGTTCGTGCTGTGTAATGACTTCTCTATGCGGCATATAATAAACTTTTGACAAATCCAGGGGTGGCCCGTCGATAACTTCTGCATGTCTTGCTTGTAGGTACTCCAGTATGGTTGTGGCATACGTCTCCAAGAGTCCGTGCTTATTCGACAGTCGGGAGAAAAGTCTCCAAAGTCTTGTCATAGCCACTTGTTGTCTGAGAGCTCCACTTCTTCCTTCTACGGCAGCGTCATCTCGTATTTTTCGCTCCTACGGCAGACGGTCTGTTCAACTTGCTGGAGTGCTGAACTGAGCTTGCTCTGACTGTCGACGGCGTCTGTTATTCCCTACGCTCTCGAGATCCCAAAACGAACGAAGAAATTCGTCGCTCTCTTGTACCCTTGTTTTTAATACGCAGACCATAATCCATGAGTGTAACGTCCATTGCCATGCTGGTGTTTCCTTGAAACTTCCACCACAGCTTCGAGTTCATAGCAATAAGCGTGTCATTGCCTGCGCATCGACTGATCTCTCCTGTCATCACCTTCCACATTTGGTCGGAACTGAAGAGAACACTGATGTCTTCTTCCTCGACAGCAGATCCGTATAGTAGTTGATCAGTGATGTCTTTTCCAGCTGCCTGTACTTCCGCGACGAGTGGTGAATTTGTTGTACTTGTTTCGATATCTTGGCATATGTTCAGAATTTCTAATGCTTTCAAAGTATCTTCAGTGTGTGCAAACTGACTCTTATATAGAAGCTGCACAACACGTCGCCTTTGTGCTGCGCGACCTGACTTGCTTGCCAGAGTGTTGAGCGCAATGATGGTGAATCCCACACTTGGAAACTTCAGCTGCTTTGCTAGCCTCTCTGTGACGAATGGGCGCTGACGTCCTCCGTCTGTGACTCCTCTAACATACCGACATGTAACATCTGTTATAGCCCAAGCTCGAAACGTCTGAAGACGTACGCTCGTCGATAAACTCTCGAGAGTATGTAGATTATTCCCTAGAGATGCACATACAGTCGTGTTGGTGCTTGACTTACTTGCCGGTATTCTGGTATTTGTCCTGCCGGTTTCTCGTGCCTTCTGGTTTAGTTTCTGTGGATGACACACGCTTATGGCATGACGCCCTTGACAGATAGAGCACGTATTCTTGTGCGTGCAATCACACGCTCTGTGACATTTCGTGGGGCATCGAAAACACCTTATGTCTCCTGATAGAATGCGCTTCTTTTCTGTTACGAGAGATCCAATGAGCACTCTTCTGTGGAATGTTGGCTCGATTTTCTAAACACACAGTTCGCAGGTACCTTCCATGTGCTGTTATGAAGAACTGAGGACATGGGGTTTGAGCTACGAGACAGCTTTGATTTGCTCTGCGCTTTCTCATTACGACTGTCTTTTCCACGATGGTTAGCGAACTCACTCTTCTCTAAGCTCTCCACTTCGATAGACAAGAATCTTAATAGGCGTTCCAGCTCCGTGTTAGAGGCTTCATTAGTGCTGTAGGCCTCCACCCGATTGGCGCATAACCAATGGTACTGTACAGCGAGATCGTATGGTAAATTCCGAAGCAATATGTCGCACAGCATTACCGAAAAGAACGTCTTGCTCACCCCAAGGGTCTCGAGTCCTCCGATGTTGATGATGACCTGGTCGTACAGCTCGCGAAGTGCCGTCGGTTCACTTGAACGGAATCAAGGCAACGTACGAAGCCTGACGAAGTACTCCTGCTCGAGCCTCTTTCTGTCAGCGAAGCGTTTCTTGAGTATGTCGATGGCGTCCTTGTAGCAAGCTTCTGTGGTTGGCAGGCCCACAATAGCTGAACCTGCGTCGCCACTTAGGAAGAACCTCAGGTAGTTTAACTTGTCCGTTGCCGTCAGGTTTCCGTTCCGGTGAATCATCAGGTTAAATTGCTCGCTAAACTCATTCCACTGGCACAGGTCCCCAGCAAGTGGGGCGATGGTAAGCTTGGGAAGCCTCGCCCCAGAAGCTCCAGCGGTGCTCGCTACGGACGAAGTCTGAAGCTCTGGTATTGATAACATGGCCCCAATAATATGGTCGCGCTTGCTAAGAAGCTCACTCATGACGCTGTTAGCGTTTTCTTCGTATCAAGTATGGCGTCGTACTCTTCCTCACACTTTTCATCTGGTATACCGCTCTCTGACTTCCTGTTGATTTGTTTCAGCTCATTTTTGTTTACCTTCGAATTCAAATGTCCGTACACGGCGTTAAGCTGATCGATGGTGGCTGTCGCATCGCCGAGGAGAGCTCTTGTCTCGTTGATTATCCTCGTGTTGAGAGATCGTCTCGACGTCCGCTTAAGTTTCAGCCTCTCCATAGCGTTCAGTTCACTCGTAGCCTTCCGTAGTCTTCCGTGGTCATCCCTCGTAGCAGTTCCCGCATCTTCGGCACCACACTGTTTAAAATGGCGTACAGTTCACTGGCACGAAGTAAGGCTTGAACATTATGAACGACATTTACTTTTAGCTGTTTTGGTCGATTCCTGGCTGCAAGTTTTGTTTTTGTTGTTGTTGTTGTTGTTGTTCACCTAGTTATCGTGACGCATTCCCACTATGAAGCTTGGCCAAAATTTTAGTGGTTTAAAATTACTGATTAGATTTGGAATAATGGAGGTATAATAGAAAGATTACCGTAAGGCTACAAAAGTGCGGTGCGTAGTGTAATGCATACAATTATTGACATAACAAATTTATTCTTCAAATATAGCAATAATTTAGTTTTTATAAGTATATACTTTTGTGGACATGTTAGGAAAGTAAAACAGGTTAATCAGTCAACCAATTAGTTTCATCAATATAGTCCCGGACGGCCGCACATACTGTCGCATGAGAAAACTCAGAAATGAAAGCCCCGAAATACAAAATGACAGGCACAGATAAGTCCCTACCAATACCACGTAAAGGTATTTATAAATGAGGTTTCGTAATGTGGTAAACCGCCTGCAGGTGAAAAAGAAATGATCTATTGTTTCCAGTTCATCACAGAACGCGCACAGTGGCGAAGGTGCCTGAGCAGACCTGTGTTTATAGAAATTTAGATTCGGTACCCGGCAACGCAGCTTTGTGATAGCTACTTCTTGTTTACGAGTGCAGAAAAAGTTTCTTTGCCAGGAATATAATAAATAACGATCTTCTGTAGAGTTTGTCAGTGCTGTACCTTTAAAGACTTCCATAAGTGTACGTCTGCGGAATCGAGAAGCAGTCACATAAGCGGAAGATGGACAGTGTGGTAGAATCGGTTTGCTAACTGACGACTTAGCTAAGGAATCAGCTATTTAATTTAGAAATAAACCTTTATGTTCAGGCACCCAAACTAATAGTACTTTTCCCAAATGCGAAGGCACTAGTGCCCGGAACACCTTTGTTACTTTATTATCAGCACCAACAGAAAGTGCCGCACAGAGAGTTAGGGAATCTGTTATTATCACAGCTTATGTAATAGCTATATTTAACTTGCGTAAGGCGAGCACTACTGCCAAGTGCCGGTCAGCACGAACTTGCTCATTGAAGGAGGCGCTTCTTCTTCCTCGATTTGACCTGGTGGTGTGCTTGAATAAACAGCTTATTTTTTTCCGCCGGCAGTAGTCATGGAAATCATCTGTTTGGCTGTCTAATAAGCTCTTTCGCACAAGCCGTTTGCTGCGGGGTGATTTGCGGTAGTGGCAGCATGTCTGATGCCCCGATATTGAAGATATCCTTCAGTAGAGTGCACCATCATTCGAGTACAGCGGTCTGTGATAATTGTGGGTGGGCATCCGTGCTTTAAATTGATCCATCGTTCGACAAACTTCTGGACGATTGCAGCCTCTATGTTCCAGAGTGGTTATGCCTTCACGAACTTTCTGGGGTAATCAATCACTGCAATAATGTACTTGTAACCTCTTGAAGTTTTCAATGGCCCTGATATGACCATTCCGACGGCGTGAAATAGACTGTGGACTTCTATTGGGACTAATAGACCGTAAGGCACCGATGTCAACATCTTCATTCTCTGAGAAAGGTCTCTGTGCAGCCCGTACCATCTGACATCTGCATAGAGCTTTGGCCTGTAATACTTGTCCCTAAGGGCAAAAAATGTTCGCCTGATGCCCATGTGGCCACCGTATCGTCCTTCATATATTTCACGGAGTGCCTCAGCTTGTCGTTTTGCAGGAAGGCACAGAAAAAATCGACTGCTTACTGGACCTTGATTTCTTTTGTACAACAAATTTTTATGCGTAATAAACTTCTCTGCACGCGTTTTTGCTGCTTTTTCGTGCCCAGCGCACCCCTAAGCATATCCAGAATTTGAGCGAAAAATGCACCCTGACGCTGCTCCCAACCAATGTTGTCACAGAATTGCAGTGATGGATATGACACTGCAGAAATCGGTTCAGCATCATCAACACTGGGGGGGGGGTTCCTGGAAAGAAATTCTGGGGCGCTGTGCAGAATTCCTGATTTAAAAATGACATCAAAGTCAAATTCCTGCAGAATCAATGACCAACGAAAAAGGCGTTGGTTTCCTTTGTTACGACCGTCATCATTATTGATGTTTTTCGGCCTTTGTGATTGGGACGAAAATATTTTGACGCATTCCAAGCAAGGGTGTGCCACCAAGATGGGTTGATTTCCTCTCGGCAAAACCTGAACGAGGGATTCAGGACTGATTCGCGCGAGGGAAACGCACAAGCCAAGAGAGACCATTGTGAGTTCGACTCAAGAAAAGCCATTTTGTTTGTTGTGAGCAAGGCTTTCAAGGCAGACAAGAAGGCAGCTGGGCCATTTTCGAGGTCACTGATGATCTGGAAATTTCAAAACCAGCATGGTATTTGCAGTTCAGGCTGAAAGCTAAAGCCAAGCTGGTTGTGGCTGCATCTTGTGAGGAGAAATGGAGCCCCGGGATATGTGCAGCTAAGCCGCAGCTTCTAACAAACAGCCAGGAATGGAATGTGGGGGTGAAAAAAAGGATAATGCACTATCTGCTGCAGCCCTTGCCGGAGCCCGCCTCGGCGACGAGGGATTAGTTGACTCCTCCTCCTTCCCCTCTTGCTCCATAGGATCGGCTGAATTGGGTGGCATATTTTGACGATATGCTGGCCAACCACTACATTGTCCTACACAAACAGTCAGGCAAGTTTGACACGTGTACTGGCAGCCGGTTTTTCGAACCTCACCCAGCTGCCAGAAGAATCTTGGAAACCAAAATCGTCGGACGTGCGCAAACTTAGTGACGTGTGCGAAAACGTCAGTGCAGTGCTTTGGTGACCATATTTGGGCATCGTGTGGACTGTGCCCACTCCGCATGCATTGTGTGGTGTCTTTCCTCTGCCTCATGAGTGGAGCACCTAGACCA
The DNA here is from genome assembly GCF_043290135.1 of Rhipicephalus microplus. Classification (NCBI taxonomy): domain Eukaryota; kingdom Metazoa; phylum Arthropoda; class Arachnida; order Ixodida; family Ixodidae; genus Rhipicephalus; species Rhipicephalus microplus. Next base: position 165,703 of record NW_027464820.1, read on the forward strand.
TGCAGCGCCCTATTGGCGGAAGCCGTGGACAATGTGCCCTGGGTTGGCAACGAAGCGCTTTATAGGCCGAAAACTTTCGTGTATTTGAAGTTTTACAGTTGAACAGTTCTGTAAAGTTTTGACTTCTCGTTCTCCTTCTCAGTTACTAACTATGTAAATAAATTGTTGTCGTTTTTACCAGCGCCTCATCTGACTTGTTCGACGGTGGGTCTTAGGACGGGGGCCCGCTACCAAACTGAGACCCGCGGGACCCGGAGTCGCAACACCTTCCTTGTAGCGCAAAACCAAGCACAGTGCATGGTGGTCGCTGAAAACTTGTAATTTTCGGCCAATCAGCTGTGGTCGTAACTCTTCTAATGCCCATTTTACTGCAAGAGCTTCCAGTTCTCTCGAAGAATAATTAAACTCTGTGCCTTTGAGAGATCGAATCAAGTATAGCATTGGACAGTATTGTCGCTCTTAATCTTCTTGCAGCATCAAACCTCCCAAGCCGAGCCGACATGCATCTGTGCGTACTTGGACACCAAGTTCTGGTTTTTAGGAGAATAGTTCAAGGACATGCATGCACAACGTGTGCTTTAATGCATCAAATTTCACTTCTGATCTTCCCGAGAAAAAGTAGCCTTTTCTTTTGGGAATGATCGAAGAGTTGCTGCGATAACGCTGTGATTCGGGTTGAGCTTCCTGAGGAACGAAGTGAGCCCGATGAATGATTGTAGTTCTTGTACATTTCGAGGAGGCCGGAAAGCCTAAACTGCTGCCAGTTTCGATGGGTCACAAGATACACCGTTTTTCTGACAACGTGCCTATGGTAATTGATGGCAGTACAAAAAAAAAGAAACACATGTGTGGCTTGAACTTCAAGGCTGCTGTTTCAAACCTTGTAAATATGTTCTGAAGGTGCGAAGCGTGTTCTTCAAATGTCCGGCTCATTACTACGCCATCATTCATATACACAAGAGCATTGTCGTATTTATTACCGTCAATGATCGTATTCACCGCCCTCTCACATGTGAATGGGGCACCTTTAGGGCCAAATGGCATCGAGAATAATTCGTAAAGACGCCACGGCGGGACGAAAGCAGCCTTCTGTATGTCATCTGGATGCATGGCGATCTGATAAAATCCAGACACCAAGTCTATAAGAGAAAAGCACTTGCTTCCGGTGAATGCCTGCATCGTATCTTCAATTCTTGAGAAAGGGTACACAATGTTCTCAATGACGGCGTTGGGACGTCGATAATCAACCCACATGCGCGTTGTCTCGTATTTTTTTGCTACAAGAACAAGGGGTGACGCCCAAGGACTCCGAGAAGGTCGCACTATGTTGACATCAATGAGGTTCTTGACCATACTTTGACGAGCTCACTCTGTGCTGGTGACAATCTGCAAAGACGTTGCAATATTGGCTCTGCGTTACCAGTTGGAATGTATTGTCGCTCAACTGTGCAGGAGCCTACATCTGTACTTGACTGTGCAAAGCAAACCGAATGTTGCACAAACAAATCCTTCATAACCTGCAGCTCATTGGAAGATAACGTTGTTCCAATGTCAAAGCTGACATCTCCTATTGCGGTTGAACGGTGCTGTAGATCGACAATCGTATGAGCTGGTGGCGCATCAAGGTCCACAGGAGAACGAAGCCATGCAATTTGGAGGATCTGTTCGCAGTCCTCTCCAGAAAGCTCAAAATCCTCAATTCTGCTTGCTTCTTCAATGAGGCAAATTGTCATCTGATAAGGAAGCAAGATGGCCTGAGAAGAGCAGTTCGCGATCAAAACCGTGTTATTTTCCGATGCAGCTGTTACCATGGGCTCCACTATGACTGAATAGCGTTCATACAAGAGCTTTGTCCCAGTGTTGACCCTTAAAACATTTTCGTGTTCCTACACGCGATGCCAGGCTGCAAGAACTAACTTCCGCCATAAGCTGGCAGTGGTTGCTCCCTAACCAAGCCAACCTTGCGTAGTCTTTGGGGGAACAATACCGCGAAGCTTTCAGAGCCCCAGTCGATAACGGCTTTTGAAGCCCGCAAGAAGTCATCGTCTAGCAGTATTCCTTCGTGATGTAACTGAAGAACAACAACAATGTCATGCTGCAAAGTTTGGTCGTCCTTTGTCACCACAGATCTGACTTCACCTAAATTTTTAGCTGATGGCCGCTTGCTCCTACTAAACGTAGGGACGAAGGCCTTATGCTTGATTCAATTTTGTCAACTATTGGTGCCGTAATGAAGCTTTTGGCAGCTCCAGAATCCGAGATGCTTTGAGTCGTTTTAGCGTTGATGACGACAGGCACAAAAAAAGTACCTGCTTAAGATACACATGACTCCTGCTCAAATACTGGCGACTACTCGCGGGCATCGGCGTCACCAGCTGCTCGTTTCCCCGCTGTTGTGAGCTGAAAGAATCAAAATTTTCCTGCCTTATCAAAAATTCTGCAGTTAGTTGTACACGACACTGCGTGACAAACTGGCCCATTCTAGAGCAGTTCAAGTACGGTTTACGAACTCTCAAGGCATTTCCCTCCAACTTTTCAAAAACACGCGTTGCAAAATGAGTCGATTGCCACGATGGTGAGGGCTTCGCATTCGTATCCCCTTTCGCCTTTCCTTCAGCAACTTCATCATCTGAGGAACCGCTAGAGTCTATGCTGTCAGCGCGTTGACGATGGCGCATAGGCTTCCGAGGCGAACGCTTTGCCATAACATGGTATTCAGCGGATGGCGTTGTGGATGGCGTTCCGCGTTCTTGTGCAGCCAAAATTTGAATGCTTTCCTCTGAATCCCTGATCTGGTCAAAGCGCAGGAAAGAGCTCATCATATCGTCTGGACGCTCAAACGTTTTATCAAAAAAGGGCATCTTTGCTTTCGGTGACAAAGTAGCCATGATAACTTGGCACTTTTCCTGTTGTAGTACAGGAGAGTTTTACTGCTTCATCAGGTCAAGCTTTCAGTATGCGAAGTGTGTACATGACCAACCTGTGCGTTGCATAGTGCCGACCATTCACTGCTTAGATGTTACATCGCAGTCCATGTTATAACGTCGGCAGAACGCTGCCTTCAAACCAGCACAAGTTTGCTAGCCACCTTTGTGTGGTGACGCATCCATGTAAGGTCTCTATCTGGGAGCCTTGAAATAGTGAATGGTATGGCGACCTCATCAGTGACGCAGAAGGTGCTAAACTATTACTCAACTTGGTGAAACCAGATGTTTATATCTTTCACGAGATGCAATATGAAGCTCTCCGCGAAATTCATAAGTCGGTCGCGAGCGTCTCCACGGTATGTGCACACGAGAGTAACACTTCTGGCTTGTCTTTGTTGCTTATTTGAGCCGCGTGTAAGCTTCATCGACACACTGCTCTCTTTCGCACTCGTGCTTGATTTGGCGTCAGAAGTGTCATGCGTTTCAACTCCAGACGCTCGATGCACTTTACTAGTGGAGCAAGTAAGTTACACAAGACGTCGTGACTTGCCTTCATCTACACGACAAGAGGCTGTATTGGTGCGTCGTCATTTTTTGCGGCGTCGTGGTCCTTGAGAATCGTCAGCTTCAGTTTCTTCAATTCGCTTCAGAGCCGGCCCACTTCGGTCCTTAGGATATCGGCTTCGGGCACAGCTGACCGGTAGGCTTCCTCCAGAGCGACGTCATCCAGCTGCTCGAACACGTCGACAGAACATGGCACCGTCGCCATCTTGGAATCGTGGATTTGGCGCTGTCCAAACGTCAGTGGTTGAGCCAAAGAAGCGTGTAGGGAGCGACGTCCCCACATAGATGTAAACGTCATCTTAGTTCACCTCGAGCCCTTGGGCGCCAATTGTGACGTACTGTTGTGGCCGTTGGATATACTGGGTTCCGAGGTCGCCTAAAAAGGACGTTCATACTCTTTGAATATCAGGAAGGGACTGCTAGACCTTTTATTTATTCCACGTTCCTCGAGCGTCTGTGAGCTCGGCGCCGATCTACTTCGTTTTTATCGCGCAAAGGTGCGAGACAAGCACCGAGCATCACCTGCTATCGCTCGTCACAGTCATCTATTCACGCCACCTGATACCAAATTTGGTATACGGGGAGCTAGCGAAATGGCCGCGAGCGTGCTATCAGCGTAGCATGTTGTCAGGATTTACATGACAAGCATGCCATATTATCGTGTTTGGACGTCTCACTTATCTTCGCCGTCTAGTCATGTCACGTATTATTCAATTTTGTTGAGCGAGCAAAAGGATTTGAGCGCTATGAGCATAGCATGTAGTGATGCTTTACATGACACGCATATCATGGTTTTGATGTTCGGACCTGTCATTTATGTTCGTCGTCCATTCATGTCAGGTAAAACCAAATTTGGTGTATGTGGAGCTAACGAAACGGCCGCGAACGCATCATGAGCGTGGTATGTTGCCATGAACTTACATGGCACGCGTGTCATGATTATCATGTTTGCACCAGTCATATATCTTTGTCAACCATTGGCGTCACGCAACACCAAATTTGGTTTATGTGGAGCTAGTGAAACAGATGCGAGTGCATCATGCGCGTGGTATGAAGTCATTTTGTCACATGAGACGCATGCCATGGTTATCATGTTTGCACCAGTCACATACCTTCGACATCCCTTCATGTCCCGTAGTACCGGATTCAATATATGTGAAGCTGGCGAAATTGCGGCGAGCGCATCATGTTCAAAAGAGCTATATACTCACTCCCACGTAACGTTGGCGCGCGCGCGCGCTGGGTGCATTGACGCTACGCTACCACAACGCGTGCACTTCATAGTAGGGCACCAGGCGCGACCGGCGCGACTACTGTCTGTCGGCGCGGTCGGGTGGGAAACGGTGGGAAATGTGACATGCTGCAATTATCGCAGACGGTGTTACCTAGGCAGCATAGCTTCTGCTTCTCTTCGTGACGGAGAGATGCGGGCACGCTCACACGCGCGCGCGTCAAAGCAACGCAGCGCAGCGCGCACCTGCGAGCGGCAGGCAGATTGGTACTTGGCGCGCATCTCGTGATTGTCATGTTTGTACCAGTCACATACCTTCATCATCCATTCATGACCTGTAAAACCAATTGGTATAAGTGAAGCAAGCAAAACGACCGCGAGATATCTTGAGCATGGTACGCAGTCATGTATTTACGTGACACATATGTCATGATTTTCATGTTAGGGTCTGTCATGTTCGCCATGAAGTCATGTCATTTCATACTGGTTTCGCAACGTGTAATGTGAATAATCCACCACAAGAGCAGCAATGCCAGGAAATGTAAATCATAAAATTCATGACATAAAGGTCATGATTTTCATTTTGTGAGTAGTCACTTATGCTCGTCACACATTCACGTTATGCCAGATGACTGTCGGTCTGATGCCATTATCTAAATGGCGAGGAGCGGTAAGAGTCGCAGGTAGCTAGATAGATAGATAGATAGATAGATAGATAGATAGATAGATAGATAGATAGATAGATAGATAGATAGATAGATAGATGCGCTCACAGTCACCGAAGTTGGCTAAGAAATGCTTCGCTTTTAATAACGGTGTCACACGGGCACTTACAATCGCAATCAGGGCGATCAAGGTCAGTTTTCTCAATTCAATCAACATAATGACCGCTGCTACATGGCCCAAGCTAATGCGGTTCGAGCTTGAATCAAGTTAAATGCCTCAGGTGGCATTCGCGTGCCGTGAAACATGACACTGACATAGCTCGGGGTACGGTATATCTATACAGACCTTTATCAGCAACGTTATTCGTGGAAGAACCGCTCAAACGCCTAAAACTTTGCATGTCACTAAAATCCTAATTTGATAAATACATCATTCGATCAACTTTACCTAGCACTTACCTGTATTGCTGTGTGAGAAGCTCAACCTACGCTTTTATTTCTGATGGCCCCCGCTCGTAGCCGTGTAGTCACAGGGAAGCGTGAATCTTGCTGTTCGCACTAGTGTTTCGCTTCTGGCGCCTCAAGTCTGTTCTAGTCGCTCCTGCAAGCGTTCAATAATGGTAAAGGTGTCTTCAATCGACCACGTGGTGTGCGTACGTTGTGACGTTGTCAAAAGGCTTGGGACCATCATAATCAGTTTCCTTGGTGGTGCTCGAACAGCTTCGTCGGGGCGAGAGGTGAACTAAGCGCTGAAGGCAACGGTCGAATGCTTGTCGTCTGTTTCTCCCGTAAGTACAAGCAGTCGATGCAGATCCAAAATTATGCAGAATTTGAATAATTTAGAATAGGCTTTTTACAAACATCTAGCTGTTTTGGTGTTTTTATTAAACTATGCTTAATTTTCTTGTTTATTGTGCTTTTAACAAGCTCAGCTAGAAGGTGCAGACGGCAGCAAAATCGCGATCTCCAGGCAGATCGCGATGCGCGCATTGTGGTTATTCCGGATCGGCACTGATAGCAATTTAAACTTTCAGTATCACACCAGTACAAAACAAATTATTGCGCTCTTGCAGCACTTCAGGATTGACTCGTAGCCTTGTCTTGTTGCGAATCGCTTCCCAGGCTAAAAACTGATGCGCTATTCGTAAGCGATCGATATCGTATATAAATGAGATTGAACCAACTTGAACTAAATCTAGATCATACTTTTGGGCGAGCATCAACGATGGGGCTAGAATGCACGTTGACGCACTTGAAAAATCATTTCCCGAAAGACCAAATCTTCGGCGACCGACAACCATCCTTGCCGCCAGCCTTGCAGCAGAAACGCTACTGTACAATATATGCTGTTTTTCTTGGCCACGAATTCACACAACGAGTAGCCTAATATTTACCAATTCATGCACCATAAAACCCATGTGGAGTCTGGTTGAATCTGGTTAATGTATCTATCCGATCATTTAGCGGGCACCTCCTGGAAGACGTCAACCAAGCTGACACTGTGAATAAGACACGCAAGCAATCTCACTCCACCTACCTAGCCGTAGGCCGAAATAGGGTCCCCTTCATAACGAAAATTAAAAGCCCAGTACCTTGACTGCAGTGACGGGGAAATTTCATGTGTCGCTTGCGTCCGATTGGTATCAGCATTGTAAGGAGCCACCAACGTCCTTTGAAGCATCAATTGCAGACCAAGAAAGAGGACAGAAAGCATGCGACTGGTTTGTTTTTCTCAACAAACCTACATATGCAGACAATCTGTTCTGTGTGTTTCATGTGCAAAGCATCTTATGAGCAAGCTTGATCCGGTAGTGTCCGTGCATAGCTGCGCATGCGCCTACTGTATCTCCGACTCTCCTCCTTTACGCAGGCGTTCGGTCGCTTTCTCTCCTCTCTTCCACCCACGCTGCAGCCTGTAAGCCACCATTTCTTTTTTTTTCGTTATTTAATGTAAGCAAGTGCGCTCGTTTGTCTTCCGTCATTCTTGCTTTGCTTCATATTTAAACGAAAAGGACGCACAAAATGTAATCAAAGGTTATTATATATGTGCGCACTAACGAGTCTCCAGTTCTTACTTGCTGCGCTTGCAAAGCGCGCTCTTTTAGATATCTGTGTCTTCTCAGCAATCGATGTTGACCTTTAAGGCCTAGAAAACACACGTGATCAATTCGGTGAAAGGCCGGGCCCATGATCCTCTCCACTGAAGGATAAGCGCGAGCGCACAAGCACCTAACCCCCCCCCCCCATGCGTGAGGCAAGGTACGCGTGGGAGATAACCACGCGGCGCATTGCGACGCGCTGGGCGCCAAGCGGCAGCGTCTTTTTTTAGGGGCGAAGCTCCTCAGGGCGTGGGCTGTGCGTCCCCTGTGTGTAGCCACCTCTAGTTTAGTTCTTGCAGTGTTCACTAGATGGCGGTACCGTCTCCTGTATGTAGCCACCTCTAGTTTAGTTTTTGCAGTGTTCACTAGATGGCGGTACCGTCTCCTGTATGTAGCCACCTCTCGTTTAGTTCTTGTAGTGTTTACTAGATGGTGGTACTTGTAGCTGATGATGAAAAGATGCAAGATGTTATAAACTAGAAAGCGGTACTTGTAGTTGATGAAAGACGCGAGATCTTATAAAATAGGAATGATGTCACATATGGCGCGTGTCATTGGTTGAAGGCAATCGTTCGATTTAGTACGGCGACGTACGCTAGGGGGAGCGATGTAATAAAATCGAGTGGGCAAAATGTACAGAGGATTCATGGTTTACCAGGTTTACCTCCGGAGCTTCGCCCACTCATCATCATTCACTTCGTGGATATGGCGGCACTTTTTCTTTCCTGATCTTTACTATACATAGATACGTATACATGCACGGTGCATGAGAGTAGCGTTGGTAACGGCAAAACCCAGCTGAGACTAGTCATATAATTGCTATCGCAATAATAGCTTGCTGTTTCAAGGCTGAAAGATTTTCTCCTTGGTGGCTCAGTTGCTAACATCACGCACTCACTAGCTAAAGTTCGAACGTTCAATTCAACGCGCCGGAATCCTTCTCTGAATCTGAATTATTTTTATTTCTTGCGTTTTCGTATATATATATATATATATATATATATATATATATATATATATATATATATACATACGTAAGCACATACGGTAAGTGACGGCTGTCGCCAACGCCGACGATGGCGGTAAAATTCAGCCGAGAGTGTCCTTATAATTGCTATCGTATTAAAAACATTACCAAAATTTTGTGAGTTTCGCAGGTTCCGCTAAACAGCGCAGTGAAGACTTCCTTAGTATCGCGTTTGCGCGTCGCGTGCAGTCACCTGTCTTCTGAACATTTTGCATTAGGGTTTGTTAGTAAATTATATCCAGATACTTTGTGAAATTCTGAGCGCGGATTGTTGAGGCGATGGCACTTGTAATTGAAGGCCTGGCGTTCCGCGGTGCTTTACACTCACGTTTTCCTAACACGTCGTCAAGCGTAGCTGATAAAATTTAGGCTGTATCTGACCCAGCAAAACTTTCACTTTTCAGAAAGCAGTTAGTTCAATTTACCCCTTTTAGGATGGTTGCCGCACCCCCTACCTTGTGGTGGGCATCGCTTACCTTCTGGTCAATAGATTCCGCTCCATCAATTTTATTGAAACCTGTGTTACAACGCACGATACTCCCCTAACAAAATCTCAGTGGCACGTCATTCTATCGGAGTCAGCATAGAATCAGACAAATCTGAGTTCACTCGTAGTGCGATTGTCACAAGCTAAGTGAGCCGCTAAGTTAGCTAAGTGCCTGGTGATAATGTTGGTAGTCTCCGGTACCACAACTTTTTTCGTTGTTCACAGTTGAAGCTATCTGGAGCACGCCGCTGTCGCGTTGCGCGCCGCAAAGGTTTGGTTGCCGGAGTCGGTGAATCTATTGCACTTTTACCCGAAAGTTTTTGATGGGCCGATAGCGTGTCAGTGTCGCACAATTCGACAACTGAAACGCCCTGCCATCGCACTTGGTCAAAATGTCACCATTCCGTTTACTGAGTCATGTGCACTGTGACCGTGCTCTTTCCCTGCTGGTCGCGCACTTACCTGGTGAGCACAATTTTTGCGAAAACCCGCCGCCAGCGTCAGCCCCTATGGTTGTGAGCAAAAAGCGTATGTGAGTCTGTGGCTGAAAAATCAAGCTACTGAGATAGATAGCCGCGGGAGGTCGCTACAGTAACAGCGTGCGCGCACGATCACACTGAAAAAGGCACGGTTTCGAAGAAAAAAAAATGCTGAAGGTCATGAGGCGCGGTAGTTTCTCTGCTCTGCCAGTCCTCCCTGTTTAGCTTCCAGCGCTTTCGTCAGGACGAGAAAGGATATATTGCAATTGCAGCATGGGACAAATCTTTGTAACTCCACTCGCACTGGACGGTTTCTTGAAATTTTTTGCTGCATTGAGTTCGTAAGGCAGTAAGCTATTCTAGTAAATTTATTCCATGATTAATAGAAAAAAGTTTCAGGGCCCCTTTACCACATTTTTTTTGAAGTTGTCATGATGAAAACAAGCCGATTCGGCGATAATAGCGCGTGCTGGTCCAATCTACTGTGTGCGTGTTTGTGGGTGTGCATGTGTATGTAACAAAACATATCAATAAGTATGCACTTAGTGGTCGAAGGGTGAACTATAGACCAAATTTCGCTATTGCGTTCAACTTTTAAAGGCGAAGCTTAAGGGTCCCGCATTGTTTTCAAAGAAGCTGTACGACCAGTCGTAGCTGTTCTCGTTCGTTGCACGGCTTTTCACTAGCACACTGAGTGGTCAGCTTAATGCAGTCGAGGTTTGCACGTATTTGATAGCCCAGCAAGACCTCTGCTGAAACCTTGCCCTTCTGAATTGGTGTATGGTGGTAATGGAACCTAACTCATGACGTTCGGTTTTGTAGCAAAATTTCTTCGGTTTTTTTTCGCCTCTGTTCAACGTTCATTTAGCTCGTTTGGCTAAATAGTTTGATTGGGGTGATTGGGCATTGCAGTCGGGTGTCTCACTGCGTTCTTAGCTAGGAAATTGTGGAAGTGGAAACCCGTGAACTGATGGTTCATCATTTGTCATAAGAATACGAGGTAGAGCAGACCTCGCAAACACAGCCCTCAGGCCATCCACTGTCACTTACGCTGTTGCAGATTTCATTGAAACTGCTTCTATTCACTGCGTTTCCGAATCCGCCATTGCGATATTATGTGTGCTTCAATAGAACCTGCATAGTGGGCGGCCAACCGGCTTCATTTATCTCTCGTCGTGGGCCAAGGTACAGGTGTTCACACTGCAGGCATCGCCGCATCCTGTACAAAATTGGAACATTGACGCAACAACCATTGAATCTTGCTGTATACACACGGAGACTACAAGGATCTCTCAATGTTCTTCGTGATTTCCATGCCTGGGTGCGTTTCATGAAGGAAGTCTAAGAAGTGTTGGTTTCGAGCCATAGGAAGCATGATGTGGTGCCACCAGTAGGCTGTCTTGTTAGTATATTGAGCTTAGCCTTCTTGCTGAAGTGCGGCAGAAAGCGGCTGGGCTCTTCAGACAAAAATTTTGGCCAGCCTTTCTTAATCAAGAATTTCACTTGCTCCAGTAAAGGATCCGTTCCTATAAAATCTACCACACCTCTGCCACTAGTATCGGCCTTTTTCAAGTATTTCGAGCACAGTACGTAATCTGGCGGATTTCCTATGTTGGAAGCGTGTAGTTTCCTCAGTAGTGGCAGGCGACCTAATAAGGCAGCAGCATTTCAGTTTTCTGTTTCTCTGTGGTACTGCAATGTGTAATTGAAATTGTCTAATGAAAGAGCCCATTCCTGAAATCTCGCCGAATGCATGGGAGGAAGAGTTTTTTCTGGGTTAAAAAAACCCTTCGAGTGTTTATGCTCGGTCATCAAAACAATGTATTTCCTGTATAAGAAGTACTTAAATCGTGTCACGCTGAAAACAATGGCTATTTCTTAATTTTTTAGCTAGCAGTAGTCTCGTTTAACTTTGCACAGACTTCTGGAGCGAAATCCAATTGGTATTCTCTGCTATTCATGCGATGGGAAAGTCATGCCCCCACTCCTACAGGCGAATTGTGATCTTGAAACTTGAAATGTTTCTTAGCCTCAAATTGGCTCAAATGCACAGATGCTTGTATGGCCTGCTTTACTTCTCGAACAGCGTCGCGTACCTGTTGCCTTTTCCACGTTGCTCCCTTAGTTTGCATATTGTGTAATGGCACTAATACTGAGGAAGGGTTCGCCGATCCAAAATCACAACAGGATACTATTTTAGTGTTCCTTGGTAAAAGAAAAGAACAGCATTATAGCCGTAGTATGGAACTGGCGTCCACCTTGTTCTTGTTCCTCACTTCATCCTTCTCTTCCCTGCCCCGGCTCTCGTGCTTCTTTTTCTCCTGTCCCAATGCTCATACCGCTTCACCCTTCCCGGCTTCTTTTAACTACCCCTCCTGGGGTAATATTTGAAGACATTTTTAATTGAAGCACATTCAACTGATCCGCGTTCACCAGTGTACCAGAGAGTCTTCAAAATGCCGTTCTGGGTGGATGTCTTGGTAACAGAGTAAAGACCGTGGAATTTAGCTCTGTAATCTCTTATTTCTTTTATCACTAGTACAAGGTCGATGACTTAAATGTCTGGCAAGTGTGCTTGATGACTCTTGTCGCAATGCTTCTTCATTTGTTTTCGGCATCTCGCCCCCTGTGATATTTCTTGCTTCTGCTAAAAAACCATGATGTTTTCTAAGAGCACTAACTCAAGGTCTGCCAGCAGGATTGGGGTTTCGCTTGAAGAAGCGTACTGTGGACTGCACCCCAAGCCACTTTTATAGGATTGATTATGACGTTTCACGGCTGCTATCAAATATCATTTTCATCCACACGGAAAAATATCGTACATCTCGATGTACGGTTTCACATCCTGTATGGCACGTTCTGCCAGCCCATTTGCTGCGGGGTGGTATGGAACACAAAACTTCATTGATATAATGTGACCCCGAGTCCATCTTGCTAGCTTTTCGCTCTTGAACGCAAGGCCATTATTGCATACGATTGACCGCGTGGTCTTAAACATGTCTCTTTCGAGGAGAGTTATGGCGCTATTTGCATCTTCTTTCCCTGCTCGTGCCGCGACTATCCTCGTGCGTTCATATATCGCCAGAAAAAAAGCTTACGTTTGGACTCCTTCGCGTTTCTTAACTATTTCGACAAAATCCAGGTAAACTACTTCGATAGCCGTGTTCGAGCTGCAAGGTAGTATCATAGCATCCGTAGGCTCTTTGTACTTGACCTTATATACTTGACACGCATGGCAGGAACGAACGTACTGACTGACACCTTTCTTCATGTGAGGCAATGTAAATCTCTTATCCAATTTGTTGTAAGTGTGCCAAAGTTCGTCGTGTCTTCCAGATTCTGGGCTATCGTGGTACAAATAAAAGACTCTGGGAGCAAGTGTTGGTGGGACGTGATACCGACCTTCAGTGAAAGCAAGTTGTTCGGAGCATTCTCACAGCTTCACTTCATTGATTTCTTCCGTCTGTTCTCTGTTGCTTCGTACCATTAACCTTGATAGAATATCTGCATTCGTTAAAAGTGGTCCTGGTCGATGCGAGACTGTGAAGTCCAATTGCAGAAAGTAATTGACCCATCTAGCAATACGTGTTTTGCTAGATGGGTCAAGTTATCGGGTCAAGCGCGCCAGGTCAAGTTATCTGTGGTACTTGCGAAGTGGCTGAGTTCTCGCTAATTGTGGCTTGACCAGTACGCTTTACTCCGACTGAAACACCTGCTTGAATTAGTGGTTATGCTTGTTTTTGAAGTTGATGGTATGTTTGGAACACGCTCCAGGAAGTCATCTAGAGTTTTTCGTGACCGTATTTACACCTGCTTCAAGACTTCAGTGGGTAATCCTTGCAATATTAAGGCTGCTACGGCAATTGATATACGTACAGCACTGAGACTTCTAATATGTGGTGCCTCTCCTTAATGACACACAGATGGAGCTGCTGTGACGGCCATGTGTTTGCAACACGATGGATAAGAGAATTGAATGTTGATTGAGTTCATAAACGATTCATAACAAATTTTTATGATTTGGGGCACGAAGAAAGCCGCATTAGACTGAAGAACACGCTTTAGGGCAAGTTGTCATCCGTCCTCTGCTCTATAAATGAATTGCTGTGCGCCGCATCTCGGAGGCAATGCTTTAGATCATATGGTTCAAAGTAGGGACAAAGATTACGCCTCCCGTAATTTTATCGATAAAAACATTGTGAAGCTCATTTTAACGTACTATACTTCAGTTTTGCATTCGCTCTGTGGATACTTGTGCGCCATTAGGACGCCGCCTCGCTCTGGGAGAACGTGCTTGACCGGGACTGTCTCCATAGCGTATGATCACTGGTTACCGGCTAATAGACACCTTAACAAATTGTTGGAGAGTGCTGCGTTTTTTTTCGATGCCCTTGGAGCTTCGATACCTTATCAGCAAACATGCCCCCTGGCGCCTCTCAGCTAACGTCTTCTCTCATGCCACCCCCTTGTCCTGGTGTCCCCAGGATCTGTAATCCACGCATCTTCACTGGCGCCGATGACACTGACGTGGAGGACTGGCTCGCCATTTACGAGCGCGTGAGCATCCCCAACAAATAGAACGAGGAAGGTGGGTTTACGAACTTGGTGTTCTACCTTGCGGGCGTAGCCATTTTGTGGTACAACAACCACTCGTCGGATTTTGCAACCTGGTTCAATTTTAAGACCACTGTAATCAACGTTCCGGCCAACCGGCTGTTCGTAAGCTGCAAGCCGAGCAACACTTACGTGAACGCGCTCAGCGGGCTGGTGAGTTTTTCACCAGCTACATTGAAGATGTCCTGGACTTGTGCAACGAATCCATCTCACCATGTCCGAGTCTGAGAAGATCCGAAACATCATGAAAGGCATTGACAACGATGCCTTCCCGATGCCGCTCGCCAAAAGCCCCGGCAGAGTGGCTGAGGCCTCCACACTGTGCCACAGCTACGAGGAGCTCCACTGGCAGCTTTCGATGATTCGTCGCTCCCTACCACGAGCTGCAACGCGTGCTGACTTGAAGGCCAATTGGGACCAAGTGGCGTTGATGGCAGACCTCAAGTCTTTCATCCGTGAGGAAATCGCACGCCACTTCTCCTTCCTGCTCTTTGCCCGTCCAACGGCTGTTCAACAACCTGGCACAACCCTTCTCTCTCCCATCCGATGAGCAATTGAGAAGGAACTAGCAGAGCTCATGCCTGCGTACCACCCCAAACAACCTCCGGCTCCTGCGCCCCTGAGTTACACCCAAGTGTAACTCAGGGACGCAGCCAGGCCACCTCAAGTCTTTCCCGCCCCCACCCCACTTACTTACGCTGAAGCTGCCCCTCAATCTCCGCCCTTGGCAGCGGCTTTGCCCTCTACGTATGTTGACGCAACCTATCAGCCTCAGCCTTAGCCCACCATGCAGCCTTTCCAGCCACTGTTCAGTCTATCGGCTCTGGCGACATGGGTGAGACCTACCCCAGCAAACCGATGGATCACATCCTTCAACCGGCCTCTATGCTTTGCCTGCGGTTACGCCGGTCAGGTAGCCCGATATTGCTCTCGCGTGCAGCCAGCTGCGCTTTCTTCGCCTTTTGGTGGCCAGCTCAGCCGTCCCTATCTCGACGAACCACTGTCTATGCCACCGCGGTTTGGCCCAGGTCCATCTCCTCGAAGGTCGCCGTCTCCACGACGTCATTCCTTTTCCCCCATGCGGCCAAGTTCGGCTGCTCATGAGCGGTAAAACTAGTACTTACTGTCCCCGAGGCAAGGACTACGATGATATCGCGATGTGAAATCTCTTAGAGCATCCCCTCGAATGTTGTTGACGTGTTTTTGGACGATGTTTGTGCATCGGCTCATTTCGACATTAGTTATGGACGAAAAACTTGGCAACTTACTTGGAAAAGTGACGACGCCACTTTCTGGGTTCTCCCTCCTACTAGTTCGCATCGTATTCATCCTACAGCAGGGTGCACAGATCGGGTGTTTATTCAGGACGTTCTATATGTCACCCAGTTCCTCATCATTCTAACATGCTCTCATGGCTTCATCTTAGGATGTGATTTTCTCTCCCACGACGACGCCGTCATCTATTGTGCCTCCGCCGAAATTAAACTGTCAACGTTTTCGCATTTGACGCTGGATAACAGTCCCTCTACACTCAGAAAGATTCTCATGACAGACGATACAACAGTGCCTCCGAAATCGACGACAGCTGTGTCGGTCTACTGTGCCGTTCTCTCCGACAAATTCGCACTCGTTGTGCCATCCTACCACGCTTGTACCAAGAAAAGGCTGCTAGTATTTTTTGCCACCGTGCAAGTCACCCAGGGTAACGCCGGTAATTTTGTAACCAACCGATCTCCATACACCATTACATTGCTTCGAGGGGAATGTCTCCGCAGTGTGGAAAGAGTCGACGACACACAAGTCCTGGACGTACCCGATGACTCACGTTGTACCAGTTCACGCACCACGAATGCTGTTTCCACTTTTGATCCGTCACCTGCTGATTCATTTGGCCCATCCTTTGCTGACAACGTTACGGCGGTACAGCGTTCCCAGCTTCTGGACCTCTTGAAAGAATATCGTTTTTCTTTCGATGTCGGGCGAAGTTCTCTCGGTCGCACGTTCGCTGTTACGCATAACATCGACAATGGTACCCATCTAGCCATACGGCAACGTCCATATCACATGTCACCTGCTGAACGTCGGGTAATTAACGAGCAGGTTGACGATCTGCTTAAACGCGACGTTATTCGGCCCTTGGACAGTCCAAGGACGTGTGCTGTTGATCTTGTTGCGAAAAAAGACGGTTCTGTGGACTACAGACGGCTCAATAGGATCACTCGCAAGGATGTTAATCCACTGCCGCGCATTGATGACGCGAATGACAGCCTTCACGGAGCCGAGTTTTTTTTTTCTTTTCTCGATCTGCACTCGGGGTACTGGCAAGTACCCATGGCTGACACCGCTCGCCCGAAGATTGCCTTCGTCACACGCGACGCTTGTTCGAGTTTAATGCCATGCCGTTTTGTCTATGTAATGCACCTGCGACTGTAGAGCGCAATATGGACACCGTTCTGCGCATCTAGAAATGGTACGCGTGCTTGTGTTACCTCGACGATGTCGTTGTCGTTTCTCCGAATTTCTACACGCATCTCCAACGTCTAAAAGAAGTTCTCGCACGTGTGGGCAGTGCCCGCCGGCAACTGAATCTGAAAAGTGCCGTTTGCAGCACAGTGACTCACCATTATATGGTACATCGTGTCCAAGGGCGGCATTTTTTTCGATCCTGCCAAGCTTCGGGCCGTGGCCAAATTCTTCAAACCTGCGCCCATCAAAGAACTATCTAGTTTTGTGGGCCTGTGCTCATACTTATGATACTTCATAAGAAACTTCGCCACGATCATATCACCACTGACGAAGCTTCGTGAAGGTAACGGGCCCGGAAATTTGTGGTCATCCGAGTGTGACGACGCGTTCGCAAGGGGTCCGCCATTTGTTGAGGTGTCCTCCCATTCCACGCCACTACGATCCCACGGCCCCCACGGAGGTGCACACGGACGTCACCAATGTAGGCCTCGGCGCTATCCTGCCGCCGCGCAAACCCGGATTCCCCGATAATGTTGTAGCATATTGTCACGGGGTCGTGACTTGGCCGAAGACAGGAGACTTTGTGTTGGGATTTAACTGTTTATTTTGGCGAACCTGTGCCCGGTAAACGGAAAGCCCAATTACAACAGTAGTCTTGCTTAGATAGCAGTCTCGGACTGATAGTGGCGAACGGAGCATCGGCCTTCGATCAACAACTGACAAGCGGCGAAGCGCGTCGGCATTTATACTCTTGCTGTCGAATGTTCTAGCGTTATCGCTGGCGGTGGCGTAGGTTCCAGAACAATCAGTACCGTTCGCACAGTGGGCGTAATCTTATCAAAAAGATCTACTACAGTCCGGAACCTTCTCGAAAACTGCAGGCGCGGTTCACGCTGAGAATCGTGTGGTGTTTTGGGACGATAACAAAAACTTGGGAAGTGGAACGTGGCATTGCCCCCTTCTGAAAAAAGGCATCGTCCCGATGCTTTAACTAAAGATGAAGGTACCGTATTAATTCAAGAAAGTACAATGAATAAATTACGATACATTTATAATAAAAGAAACAGTTTCAGTTTGTTAACGCGCATGAAACGGCTTGAGGCGCGCGACATGTACGACTTCAGGTCGCGATCGGCGTCGTTGAGAGTTCGTGATGCCGTCGCGGACAACCTCGTAATCAATTGGGCCGAGACGTCGAACCACCCTGTACGGTCCGAAGTACCGTCGCAGAAGCTTTTCACTTAGTCCACGTCGGCGTATCGGCATCCACACCCAAACACGTTCACCGGGCTGGTATTCCTCGAAGCGTCGTCGAAGGTTGTAACGGTGGCTGTCGGTCGTCTGTTGATTCTTGATACGGAGACGCGCAAGTTGTCGGGCTTCTTCGGCGCGTTGAAGGTACTCGCTCACATCGAGGTTTTCTTCGTCGGTGACGTTGGGTAACATGGCGTCGAGCGTCGTTGCCGGGCTCCTTCCGTAGACCAATTTGTATGAAGATATCTGCGTCGTCTCCTGCACCGCCGTGTTGTATGCGAAGGTCGCATACGGAAGAATGGCGTATGTGACCTTCATCAAATGCGCCAATAAACTTCATCAACAGAGGTTGTACGGTCTAGTCCACGTGCTGGAGGCTTTTTCTGAATTATTTTTCTTGCGTGATATATATATATATATATATATATATATATATATATATATATATATATATATATATATATATATATGTGTGTGTGTGTGTGTGTGTGTGTGTGTGTGTGTGTGTGTGTGTGTGTGTGTGTGTGTGTGTGTGTGTGTGTGTGTGTGTGTGTGTGTGTGTGTGTGGCCAGCGGAACCTCACCTCTATATATAGGTTCCGCTGGCCGAACCGAGGAGGCCAAAGCAGCCTCCTGGGTTCAGCCAGCGGCCTCCGGAAGTTGCCGACTAGGTTGCCCAGCAGCGTGGATTGATACCTCGGCACCACTCATCTTGCCACGACGAGCCCACATCCGGCCATCTGGGCTACTCGAGAACGATGATCGGGTGCGACAACTCTAGTACTGGCCTAAAATGTCTGCCTGTGTCAAAGACTACGTGAAAGGATGCCGTAAATGCCAGCGTCACATTACAGCACCCTTGAAGCCTGCAGACCATCTACAACCGATTGAATCACAACGTAAACCGTTTGATCAAGTGGGAAAGGACCTCCTAGGCCCTTTTTTTTTATTCACATACTGCAGCCCATTAAGGGCTATGGCAGGAGTGGGTGATGAAAAAAAACAGAGCAGAGAATTAGAAAATTACCACTTCCGGGAACACACTACAAAATAACACACGAACAAAATACAATATACATTGCAATTCCATTCAGTACAAAAATAAACATCCAATGAATGGGCACTGCGGGGCGTACATATAAATATAACAAAGCAAGGAACTATTGGTTAGATTCGACTTCTAAGAGAAGGCAGGAATTGATTTATCGGTGCACTACTAATCTCACCCGGCAGTAAATTCCATTGTTCTATGGTTCTAGGAAAAAAGCTAAATTTGAATAGATTGGTGTGTGCGTGAAAAGGGGCGAGGTTTAGGGCATGATTATTTCGAGTAACGGTTGGCATAGCATACGTAAGATAGCTGTTATCGGAGAGACGGTTAACTGAGTGAACGATGGCATGCAAGAATTTGAGCGACTCAATATCTCGTCGAGTAGAGAGTGAGGTTAGATTTAAAGTAGTAATAGCGGATGTAGGCGAAAAATGGTGATCATATGTATTTTGTCCTCTTCCGGCAACAAATGGATAATTGTTGCAACGGATTACTTGACTCGTTACACTGAGACGAAGACGTTGCCACGAGGGACCGCATCTGTAGTTACCAGTTTTTTATGCATAAAATTGTGCTACGCCATGGCGCCCCGTGATATATCATCATTGATCGAGGGACATCATTCACAGCGAAGTACTTGGATGATATCTTTAGGTTGAATTACACAATTCATTGAAAGACCAGTACATATCACCGTCAGAGTAATAATTTAACAGAAAGGCTCAACAGAACGCTAGCCGACATTATCTTTATGTTCGTGGATGTGCAGCACAAAACGTGGGACGACATCCTGTCGTACGTAACATTTGCGTATAACACTGCAACGCTGGAAATTGCACGCTTAACGCCATTTTGACTCGTTTATGGTCGAGATGTCAGAACTAGGCTAGATGCCATGATTCCGCGAGAAGACATCGACAAGCTCGACGAATTAGCCGCCGACATCAATGAGTACATTGAGCACGCTGAGCAAGCACGTCAACTGGCCCGTGTGCACATCAGAACTGAACAGTGTGCAGAGGCACGGCGGTACAACATCCACCATCGAGAAGTTAACTATGAGCCTCGTGACCAAGTTTGGGTTTGGACACCCATTAGACGGTGAGGTCTCAGGGAGAAACTTTTGAGGAAGTACTTAGGACCTTACATAGTACTCAGACGTATGAGCGACGCAAACTACGAAGTGGTTGCAGACGCGCGCTCACCATCATCCCAGCGCAGGTTACCACGCCCAGAGACTGTACACGTCGTCCGCCTAAAACCACACTTTACGTGGTGATGCAAATTTTCTTGAAGTGCCAGTGAACTTTTCATGTGAACAGTGAATGCCATTTATTTGCAATTCACGGGTCAAGGACGAAATTTGTCTCGTGCGCTACTTTGTCTATAGTTTGTTTATTTTGTCTACTTCGACCCACTGCTGTGCACACTTTTGTTTGAGCATCGGCCATTGCACCCTTGGTAGGAGGAGTAATGCCACCTAGTGTTCGGTGCCAGTAAACAGTGAGCCAGTTCTGAAGAAGACGAAGACAAGCAACCCGTGCCAGTGGAGACGTCCTCCTTTGTTTCTGAGATTTTGACAGTCATATCTGTTTGTACGTTTCTTCGAGCTTCTAGCACGCGTGACCCTATATATATATATATATATATATATATATATATATATATATGGAGAACAAGAGACAACACCCGATCTTGGGCCCGTTCTTATTCTGTCTACGCTCACCTCTTCCTTCTGTAGTCGCGTATGCGCCCATGCCTGAGCACAGCACTTGTCATCATTACACTCCGCCACGCTGCGACCATGCAGTCCTGCTAAGCTTGCCCTTCACTGGCACAGGTCCTTTTCTTAGAAGGTCAAAACATTCATACACTTAGGCTATGTACCACTATAGGTTGAACTAATGCCTCTGGTGGGCAGCATTGGCTGCCTCGCATAGGCCGGTTATGGCCACGGTGCGTGTTGCGTTGAAAGTAAGGTGATGATGTCTCTGGTGGACGCCATTGACTTTGTCGCGCCGGTTTTTGTGTCTTGCTTTGAAAGTGGAGTGACGATGGCTCTAGTGGACGCCATTGAGTGTTTCACAATGGTCGTCTTCGGCCCGCAGGCCCAGAGCCCTGAGTGGCCAATACCGTCTCTGGCGGGCGGTGGTGGCTGTGTCTGTGGGGTCTCTCTCGTGGACGCCATGACTTTCCTTGCGGGGCTGTCGAACACTCTGGTGGGCGACCTTGGCTGTATCGAGGCGGCCGCAGCAGCAGGCAATTCTGTTGGCGCAGTTTGGGGCACTGGTCTTCATTCCTGTCGGCGTTCTGGACAGGCTGCGATTCCCGGCCCTCATGCTTTGACGCAGGAGCCTCTGCGCTGCCATCTCCGGCTCCTCTTGTTCTGCAGCCACAAGGAATCAAGATGCTCTTTGGTTGTTCTACCGCGGCGTCCATACAAGTTAACGCCACCATAGCTGCACATCATGCTGCAGACACCAGGGGCCCACGAAGGCCTCACCTCGCTGCTCTGTGCGAGCTGGTCACCAGCTGGCCGATCTATCTCCGATTTCTCCTCAACTCACACTGCCTCCTGGTGATCGCACTGCATTCATCATCATCATCATCATCATCATCCTGACTACGTCCACTGCAGGAAAAAGGCCTCTTCCATGTTCCGCCAGTTAACCCGGTCCAGTGCTTGCTGCTGCCAATTTATACCCGCAAACTTCTTAATCTCATCTGCCCACCTAACCTTCTGTCTCCCCCTAACCCGCTTCCCTTCTCTGGGAATCCAGTTAGTTACCCTCAATGACCAGCGGTTATCCAGTCTTCGCGCTACATGCCCGGCCCCTGTCCATTTCCTCTTCTTTATTTCAACTATGATATCCTTAACCCCCGTTTGTCCCCTAATCCACTCTGCTCGCTTCTTGTCTCTTAAGGTTACACCTACCATTATTCTTTCCATTGCTCGCTGCGTCGTCCTCAACTTGAGCTGAACCCTCTTTGTAAGTCTCCAGGTTTCTGCTCCGTAGCTAAGTACGAGCAACATACAGCTTTCATATACCTTCCTCTAGAGCGATAGTGGCAATCTACCTGTCATAATTTGAGAGTGCTGGCCGAATGCGCTCCACCCCATTCTTATTCTTCTAGTTACTTCAATCTCGTGGTTCGGCTCTGCGGTTATCACCTGCCCTAAGTAGACATAGTCTTTTACAATTTCAAGTGCACTATTACCTATCTCGAAGTGCTGCTCCTTCCCGAGGTTGTTGTACATTAGTTTTGTTTTCTGCAGATTAATTTTAAGACCCACCTTTCTGTTCTCGTTGTCTAATTCCGTAATCATTAGTTGTAATTCGTCTCCTGAGTTACTCAGCAATGCAATGTCATCGGCGAAGCGCAGGTTACTAAGGTATTATCTATTAACTCTTATCCCTAACTGTTCCCATTCTGGGCTTCTGAAAATCTCCTGTAAGCACGCGGTAAATAGCATTGGGGATGTGTCCCCCTGCCTTACACCCTTGTTGATTGGTATTCTGTTGCTTTTTTTATGAAGCACTTTGGTAGCACTTGATCCCCTGTAGATTTCTTCTAGAATGTTTATATATACTTCATCTACGCCCTGATTTCACAGTGTCTGCATGACGGCTGATACTTCTACTGAATCAAGCGCCTTCTCGTAATCCATGAAGGCTATGTATAGTGGTTGGTTATACTCTGAGCATTTCTCTATTACCCGATTGATAGTATGAATGTGGTGAATTGTTGAGTAGCCTCTTCAAAATCGTGCTTGTTCCTTTGGTTGATTGAATTTTAATGTTTTCTTTACTCTGTTAGAAATTACCTTTGTAAACAGCTTGTATACCACAGAGAGCAAGCTGATCGGCCTGTAATTCTTGAAGATCTTGTCATCTCCTTTCTTATGTATTAAGTGATGTTAGCATTCTTCCAACACACTTACACTCTTCCCGTCAGGAGACATCTCGTAAACAGGGTGGCTAGTTTTTCTAACACAATCTGTCCTCCATCTTTCAGCAGATCTCATGTTACCTGATCCTCACCAGCTGCTTTGCCTCTTTGAATGCTCTCTAAAGCTTTTCTGACTTCTTCTATCATTACTGGTGGAGTGTCATCTGGGTTACTGCTAGTTCTTATAGTATTAAGGTCGTGGTTGTCTCGGCTACTGTACAGATCTCTGTAAAACTCCTCCGCTATTTTATTATCCTCTCCGTATTGGTAGTTATCTTGCCCTCTTTGTCCCTTAGTGCATACATCCGACTTTTGCCTATCCCAAGTTTCCTCTTCACTGCTTTGACGCTTCCTCCGTTTTTCAGAGCGTGTTCTATTCTCTCCATGTTATACCTCCTTACAGCGCATACCTTACGTCTATTAATCAACTCTGGAAGTTCTGCCAGTTCTATTTTGTCTGTTGTACTTGACACTTTCATGATTTGACGCTTCTTAATTAGGTTCTTCGTTTCTTGGGAAAGCTTGCCAGTGTCCTGTCTAACTACCCTGCCTCCAACTTCCACTGCACACTCCTTAATGATACTCGTCAGATTATCATTCATTGTATCTATGCTAAGGTTGGTTTCAACCTAAGAGCCGAGTACCTGTTCTGCAGCGACACTCTGAATTCCTGTACTTCCCTCGCAGTGCTAGCTCATTGATTGGCTTCTTGCATATCAGTTTCTGTCGTTCCTTCTTCAAGTCTAGGCGAATTCGAGACCGTACAATTCTATGGTCACTGCATCGTACCTTGCCAACCACTTCCACATCCTGCACGATGCCTCGGTGGGCACTCGTTATAAAGTCTATTTCCTTCTCATTTTCGCCATTAGGGCTCCTCTACGTCCACTTGCGGTTTCCTCGTTTTTGGTAGAAGGTATTCAAATTCCGTAAATTATTGCGTTCTGTGAATTCTACTAGTAGCTCTCCTCGGCGTTTCTAGTACCGATGCCGTAATCTCCTACTGGCTGGTCTCCAGCATGCTTCTTTCTTATCTTTGCATTAAAGTCGCCCATCACTATAGTATACTGTGTTTTCACCTTACTCATTGCCGATTCCACGTCTTCATAGCTTTCAACTGAAGCGTCGTCATGGCTGGATGTAGGCGCGTAAGCCTGTACTACCTTCATCTTGTATCTTTTATTCAGTTTAATTACGATACCTACCACCCTTTCATTAATGCTATAGTATTCCTCTATGTTGCCAGCTATGTTTCTGTGTATTAAGAACCCCACTCCCAGTTCTCTTCTGTCTGCCAAGCCCCGATAGCAAGGGACGTGCTGCCCATTCTGTAGCACTGTATAGGCCTCATCTGTCCTCCTAACCTCACTGAGCCCTATTATAACCCATTTAACACCCTTTAGCTCCTCGAATAGTAAAGCTAGACTTCCCTCACTACATAAGGTTCTAGCGTTTAACGTTGCCAAGTTCAGGTTCTAATGGCGGCCTGTCCGGATCACTGCATTCAGATGGTCTCAAAGTCACATTGCATTGCCCGTGATCCCAAGTAGGGCTGTACGCCGGGAGGCCGGAAGAGCTGATGTTGACTTCGCCTGCTTGCGGCGCATCACTACCGTCGGCCAAGGCGTAGTATATATGTGACGTATGAAGCGATGGTTGGTAGAGGCAGAGAAGGAAGAAGTGAGAATGGAATAAACATGGGGTATGAGCCAGGCCACGTCTCCCAGTCATCGTAGCGTCACACGAGACGACAGGATGAAGACCTGGCCACCACTTATCAACCTCACATCATTCACGAAGCCACCTGCAGTACGCCTCAGCTGAATATCGACCACAGAAGAGGTGATCTCAGGCGCATTCAGTTACCGGCACCATGACAGAACCATCGACTGAGCTCGACATCCCCAAGTACACCGGATCAGCGGACGACGGACCCGTACTGGACTGGTTCAACCTATTCGAGGTCCACGCCGCCGCTGCATCCTGGTCGGAACGGGAGATGGTCGCCAACTTCACTGACTACATCTCCGGTGAGGCATTCAAGTTATACCTGACACACATATTCGAAAACGACGAATCATGGCAAAAGATCAGGGAAGAGATGATTACCCGTTTCAAAGAATACTATGAAGACCTCTACATACCTCATCAGCGGAAGGCTTTTCAACTCGCCCATCAGAGTTACGCGAAGTCTTCCCGCAGTAAGCCTATTTCCCAAACGAGACCTCAGAGAAAAGATACCACCATTGTACCATCATATGACTCTTCCGAAAAACCCTCACGCATTCGAACACCGACTGGTAACTTGCACGTCACAACAGACAAGGCAAAGCCTCCGTATACCGAAAGGAATCTAGACCATTTCGGCAAAAGACTAAACCTAAAGCCGGCTTTCCCAAGAACAAAAAATCGACATTTTCAACGTGTTCACTGCACCACAACAATTCACATTTTACTGAACCACCCGAATCCCTTGATGCTTCGTGTCACACACAAGGTCAAGACGGTTTCGAGCGTGCGACGGAATTTACGCGTGACGAGCTGGTGAATCCTCACAACGCCAGCCCCTACCCTGACGTTCCCGACCAGGGTCGTTCGACAGACATTGTCAGCCTAACTACCCTGCAAAAAGAAAAACATACGCCATCAGAACCACCTGAAGCCATGTCGGTTGTGCCCTCATCGTCAAGTGACAACACACATGTGAGTCAAAGCACTGCAGGAATTTCAAATCCACCAACGCGGGCGCATTGTCAACTGACAGAAGCATTTACAATCAAGGATGACTCACAACCATCTTGGGAGCGTTCTCATCAGCCTTTCACGCTGCTTTCATCGCAGGACAAGCCTAGCAGTACAGTGTCGACTACCGACAATCTACTTATCATATCACCATCTAAAGAAAAGCAGACTCATGTTCCTGAAAGAGGCCCATCTGACGAACTTTCACAAGAAGACGAACAATTTCAACAAAGGCAGCTCCACGAACTCCAAGAACTGCAACGGCTACTCGAACAAGAACAACGATCAAGTGAAACCTCCTCACGAGTACACTTGTGGCTGAAAGATCATCAGAGACAACATCAATTAAAGAAGCAAAGACGAAGTCGATGCCTAAGCCATCTTCGCAGAGAGCAACGTGGACAAAGTTTCCTGCACCAGTTCTCAACGCCTTGTTTACGATTCAACAAACTGAGAGAAGACTACACAAAGCTAGGAAAGAGACGTGCAGCTACCACGTGTACAATGAAGGAACAAAGGCATCATACCATCAGCTTCGGTTCTCGCACATGCAGGCTGCAAGCACTCGTTATGTCTCAGCCACGACACAGAAAGCAGCGTCTACGACGGAGAACTTCGTGCCTACGACATCCGGCTCTCAAATGCTACAAGTACTTCGACCCTTGTTCATTCATGACAAGAGTCGCTGTGTCATCAGTAATTTCTACGTTCAAGGCGTGCTTCAGTTGGCCAGAACGCAATAGTCAACCACGCCCACCAGAGTTGTCATAAACTTCATTGGACTGCTCAATCGGCCTTGAAGATTTAGTGAGATTGTGGAACTCCGTCTGGACGTGAAACTGTGAATTTGGGCATTGTTTTGTTCATTCACTTCTTTGATTTGTTATAGTTTGTAACCAGTTCCATCTTTCGGGGGGAGGGGGAATCGTGTGACGTATGAAGCGATGGTTGGTAGAGGCAGAGAAGGAAGAAGTGAGAATGGAATAAACATGGGGTATGAGCCAGGCCACGTCTACCAGTCATCGTAGCGTCACACATATATATATATATATATATATATATATATATATATATATATATATATATATATATATATATTGTAAAAAAGCTTCAGAACACTGAAATTGGTGGAACTCTCAGGTGCCTTCTAGTGTGTCTACCCAAAAGGGATGCCGCTCGAGCTGAGAGCGCGTGCTTGGCCGTTACTGTCGCCATTGTGCTTGCTCGCTGTGGGCCGGCTAATAAACGCCTTAACATTTTGGTGGAGAGTGCTGTGCCCTTCAAACATCTTCGGTTCACATAAGATGCCCTTGCAGCTTAGATCCCGTACCTTGCCTTCAACCATGCAACAAGACGCCGCCCAGCAAACGCTTCCTCCTGCGCCGACGCCATGTTCCGGTGTCCCCCGCATCCGCGGCCCACCTGTCTTCACCGGCGCGGATGGCACCAACGTCGAGGACTGGCTCGCCATGTACGAACGCGTCGGCGTCCCCAATCATTGGGACGAGGCAGGTAAACTCGGCAACCTGGTTTTCTACCTCGCGGGTGTGGCCGGCATGTGGTATAATAACCACGCGTCTGATTTCGCAACCTGGTCCGATTTTAAGACCGCTATCACCAACGTTTTTGGCCGCCCTGCCGTTCGTAAGCTGCAAGCCGAGCAGCGCTTACGCGAACGCGCTCAGCAGGCCGGTGAACCATTCACCGGTTACATTGAAGACGTCCTGGACCTATGCAAGAAATCCAACGACAGCATGTCCGAATCAGACAAGATCCGGAACGTTATGAAGGGCATTGCCGATGATGCCTTCACGATGCTGCTTGCCAAAAACCCAGGCACAGTAGCTGAGGTCATCACGCTGTGCCAGAGCTACGAGGAGCTCCGCTGGCAGCGTTCGATGACCCGTCGCTCCACACCACGAGATGCAAGGCTTGCAGGCTTGGAGGCCAGCTGTGACCAGGTGGCACTGCTGGCAGACCTCAAGTCCTTTATACGTGAGGAAATCGCACGGCAGTTCTCTCTCCTGCCCTTTGCCCTCCCACCGGCTGCTCAACAATCGGCCACTACCATTTTCCCCCCCATCCGGCGAGCGATTGAGCAGGAAATAGCGGAGGTCATGCCTGCGTATTACCCACAACAGCTTCCGGCTCCTGTACCCCCAAGTTACGCCCAAGTGGTCGCCAGGCCGCCTCCAGTCGTTCAAGCGCCCGCCCCACTGACTTACGCCGAAGCTGCCGCACGACCTCCATCCTTTGCAGCGGGTATGCCGGCTACGTATGTTGACGTGACCTCTCAGACTCAGCTCCAGCACCCCCTGCAGCCTTTCCAGCCACCGTTCCGTCCATCGGCTCTTGCGTCATGGACAAGACCTACCCCGGCGAACCGATGGCGCACATCCGACAACCGGCCCATTTGCTTTGCCTGCGGTTACGCCGGCCACGTAGCACGTTATTGCACTCGCGTACAGACGCCCCATATCTCGTCGCCTGTTGCTGGCCACATCAGGCGTACCTATCACGAGGAAACTCCGTCTATGCCACCGCCGACTCGCCTAGCTTCATCTTCTCGTAGGTCACCGTCTCCACGACGTCGTTCCCCGTCCCCCATGCGGCCAAGTTCAGCTGCTCACGAGCGGGAAAACTAGTCGTCGCAGTCCCCGAGGCAAGGCCTGCGATGCTATCGCATTGTGAAAGCCCTCAGAGCCGCCCATCTAATGTCAATGACGTGCTTGTGGACGGTGTTCAAGCATCTGCTCTTATTGACACAGGAGCTGCAGTATCCGTTATGGACGAAAAAGTTTGCCGCTTGCTTCGTAAAGTGACGACGCCAATTTCTGGATAGTCCCTTCGTACCGCCAGTTTGCATCGTATCCATCCTACAGCAGGGTGCACAGCTCGCGTTGTCGTTCAGGACGTTCTCTATGTCGCCCAATTCATCATCATTCCCGCATGCTGTTATGACGTCATCCTGTGGTTGGATTTTCTCTCCCGCAACGACGCCGTCATCCATTGTGCCGCCGCCGAAATTGAACTCTCCCCCTTCTCGCATTTGACGCCGGAAGACAGTTCTTCGAAAGTGAGCAAGATTCTCGTGAAAGACGATACCATAGTGCCTCCAAGCTCCACGATGGGTGTATCTGTCTACTGCGCTGGACTCTCCGACACAATTGCACTCGTTTCGCCATCCGACCGTGCTTGCCGAAGGAAAGGGTTGCCAGTACCTTTCGCGACCGTGCATATCACCCAGGGCAACGCCTCTATTTTCGTGACCCATCCCCGTACACTGTTACCTTGGTTCGAGGGGAATGTCTCGGCAGAGTGGAACCAGTGGATAACGCACAAGTCCTGGACGTACCTGATGACTCGCGTTGTCCCAATTTGCGTACCATCAGTGCTGTTTTCACTTCTGATTCATCATCTCCTGATGTATTTGGCCCTTACATTGATGACAACCTCACGTCGGTACAGCGTTCCCAGATTCTGAACCTGTTGCGAGAATAACGTTCTTCTTTCGATGTCGGGCGAAGTTCTCTCGGTCGTGCGTCCGCTGTTACGCATCGTATCGACACTGGTGCCCATCCACCATTACGGCAACGTCCCTACCGCGTGTCACCTGCTGAACGTCGGGAAATTAACGAGCAGGTTCATGATATGCTCAGACGTGACGTTATTCGGCCCTCGGACAGTCCATGGGCGTCTCCTGTTGTTCTTGTTGCGAAGAAAGATGGTTCTGCGCGGTTCTGTGTGGACTACAGACGGCTCAATAAGATCACTCGCACGGATGTTTACCGACTGCCACGCATCGATGACGCAATTGGCAGCCTTCACGGAGCCGAATTTTTTTCTTCTCTCGATCTGCGCTCGGGGTACTGGCAAGTACCCATGGCTGATGACGCTCGACCGAAGACTGCGTTCATCACACCCGACGGCTTGTACGAATTCAACGTCATGCCGTTTGGTCTATGTAATGCACCTGCGACCTTTGAGCGCATGATGGACACCGTTCTGCGCAACTTGAAATGGCACACGTGCTTGTGTTACCTTCTAGTGGGTCTACCCAAAAGGAATGCCGCTCGCGATGAGAGCCCGTGCTTGGCCGTTACTGTCGCCATTGTGCTTGCTCGCTGTGGGCCGGCTAATAAACGCCTTAACAATATATATATATATATATATATATATATATATATATATATATATATATATATATATATATATATATATGCAGGCATGGTGGCGAAAATGGCCGTAGCGTTGCAATAAGTCAAGTAGATCCTCCAAGAGAACGGTAACAACGGAAGTGTTTAATTCGACAGTTTCGGCCAGAGTCTGGCCTTCATCAGGAGTCATGGTACATTCTGTTTGCGCTCACATTTATAGTATTTTGGGTAAAAAATGAGAGGGAACGAAAAAAAAAAAAAAAAAAAAAAAAACAGAAAGAAAGAAAGAGTTTGAAAAACGAGAGAGGAAAGGATATCCAGAAAGTTCCAGGTTCCACTGTGCTTCGCGAGTGGCGTCGTCAGTGTGTATTTTCTTAGTATTGCGTTCAGTGCAGTTTG
Organism: Rhipicephalus microplus; assembly: GCF_043290135.1. Lineage (NCBI taxonomy): Eukaryota > Metazoa > Arthropoda > Arachnida > Ixodida > Ixodidae > Rhipicephalus > Rhipicephalus microplus. The sequence goes on from NW_027464820.1 coordinate 195,815, forward strand.
GTGGCGGTCCCTTTATTGTAGACGGGGCCTGGCTAAGGTAAGGGCTTGCGTGTCGCGAAAAATGCTTTTTTTATTATTATTTTTTATTTTTTATTTTTTAAAGACCGTCACTAATTCGGCGTCGGGGACAGCGTTCCGAGGCTCCAGGAAGTCGGCGCGGGAGAAAATGTTTCTTAAGGCGCTGTCTGTCGTTTTGAATGCTATTTTGCTCTGCGAATCCGCGTTTGGGGGTTTTAATTGTGTATGGGGTGGCCCTTCTATATGTCGGGCTTTGTTGTCGAAATGCGGGAAGGGTTTCCAAACTGCGAGAAAGGACGTTTGAAGTGATTGCTATTTTGTACTGGGAAACCGCGTTCGGGGCGTTTAGTTGTGTATGTGGATGTCGGGCTTTGTTGCCAAAATCGGGGAAGGGTTGCCAAAAGGCGAGAAGGGGCGTTTGAAGTGATTGCATTTTGTTCTGGGAATCCACGTTCGGGGCTTTTAGTTGTGCATGCGGTGACCCTTCGACAAGTCGGGCTTACAACTATTGTTCGGTTATTCAGAGAAATAGAAATAGACGACAGTGGTTCACTGAAACACGCAAAGATATTTGTAGTTGTCCAGTCCTCGTCGCCGCCACAGTGCCGCGAAATCTTGAACTGTTATGATTACAATTATAAACTTACATATACACACATACACCCCCATACATATGCGCATATGCATAAGTACATATACACATATAAATGCATATGTATATATTATAGTGCTTTGATTGCTGCAAGTGTACCCGGACTTTCATTTATGCCTTTTTCGAGGGTGTTAAATCGGTGTATGAGGTATGATTCACGTTGTTCACGTTCCCGGTTTGATTTAAATCCTGTTTCTAAAAGTGTGACTGACAATTTGTCGAAGGAGTGGCCGGGAAGGTTAAGGTGTTTTGATAGAGGTAGATTCGGCGCTGATTTCGCGTGGGCTCTGTGATTATTGAAACGAATCCTAAAGGGTGTTTCCGTTTGTCCGATGTATTGCATGCCGCACACGTTGCATTCAAGTAGATATACCACATTAGGGGAATCGCATGTTAGATTTCCTCGTATGTTAATTGAAAAGTTGGATTGTGTGCTGCTTGCCTTGCCTGTATCTCGCATCGCTTTGCATACAAAACATCGAGGCTTCAGACAAGGTCGGCATGAACTGTCGGAAGTTGAAGTATTGATTTGGGAGTTTACAAGTGTGTCTTTGAGGTTGCGTGTTCGTCGGTAAACGACGCCAGGAGCCGATGGGAATGCACGTTTTAGACGTTCACTTTGTTCCAGTATGTTGTAATGTCGTTTAAGGATTTTGTTAACGTTGGGGAAATTCGTGCTGTATGTTAAACATAGGTGTGTCTGTTGCAGGTTGTGTTGTGGTGGCCGCTTCATCAGAAGGTCATCACGCTGAAGTTTTCTAGCTTTTTGAATAGCGTCATCAATTACATGTGGAGGATATTTCTGTTTTTCGAGCACGAGTTTAAGCTTTTGTGAGCTCGCGTGGAAGTCAGTGTCTTTTGAGCAAATTCGCTTAAAACGGTGGGCCTGGCCGTATGGAATGCTGTTTTTACAATGGCGTGGATGATCACTTTGGTAATGGAGGTACTGTTGTCGATCTGTTGGTTTGCGGTAGAGGGTTGTGGAAAGTTTATCATCTTCTATTATTATGGTAACGTCAAGGAAATTTACGGTTACTTGTGAGTAGGTGTGTGTGAAGTGTATGTTTGGATGCACAGTATTGTAAGTATCGATAAAGTTTAGCAGTTCATCCTCGCTGTGAGTCCAAATAAGAAAAATATCGTCAATGTACCGCCTGTATAGGAGTGGTTTCAAGGGAGTTTGGGACAAAAATTCGGTTTCTAGTTCTCCCATAAAAATGTTAGCATAGTTTGGTGCGAGTTTGGTACCCATGGCGGTGCCGCTGATTTGTCGAAAGTACTCTTGGTTGAACTCGAATGAGTTCAGTTCTAATACAAGTCTTGTGAGGCTTGCGATGGCAGAGAAATCTGGGGTGTCAGGTTGTCTATGGTTTGTGTATGTGTTTTTTAATGCCGCTATGCCATCATCGTGGGGAATATTTGTATAAAGTGAAGACACATCAAGGGTAACTAAGTATGAGTGTTTCGGAATGCGCAGGTCTGCAATATCTCGAAGAAAATGTGAGGTGTCTTTTACGTACGACCCGAGAGTGCACGGAATGTGGCCTATTAATTTGTCTACGTACCCTGATATGGGCTCGGTTACTGTGCCTATACCTGAAATGATTGGTCGGCCTGGATTACCGGGTTTATGAATTTTTGGGAGTATGTAGAAGCGCCCTGGACGAGGGTGTACTGGCCGCATTAATTTGTGCTCACTGCGTGTTATTCTTCCCTCGTCCAACAGCTTCTTCAGTTCTGTTGCTACACTACGCGTGTATTTCTCTGTCGGGTCCCCTGGGAGGCGTTCGTAGAATTTTAAGTCGTTTAGTTGACGGTATGCTTCTTGTAGGTAGTCGGTTGTATTTAGGACTACAATTGCCCCTCCTTTGTCAGCGGGCTTTATTATTATATCAGTCCTAGATGTTAGGTTTTGCATACTCTTTTTCTCGGATTTTGTCATGTTTTCCCGCTTTCCCTTCTGTCTGTGATACTCCTGTAATATATCTTTCTGGACCGCGTTAATATATAAGTCCAGACACTTGTCTCGATGACTATTTGGTGTCCAATCGCTTGTTTGGTGGCGGGGAGTCTTTGGAATGTTAGACGGCTTGTCCAAGAAATATTCGTGCAGCCTCAATTTTCTAGCGAAGTTGTCGAGGTCTCGGAGTAAGTGAAACTCATCGAAAGATTTTCTAGTTGGGCAGAAGTTTAGTCCTTTAGATAATAGTTTTACTTCATCAGTTGACAAACTCGTGTCTGATAGGTTTATAATCGCAGCGTCGTAGTGAGTGTTGATAGGTGTTTTCTTGTTTGTGCCGTGAGTTTCCTCGTGGGTGAATGTGTTGTAGTCATACAGTGTAGCGTCTGGTAGTGTGGGGTTGGAAACATTGTCTCTTTTAAGTTTCTGTATTTTAGTTTTCTTGACCTCTTGGTATTTATTCTGTTCGAACTCTGTTAGTAGGGTGATTTCCTCGTTTGATAAGTGGTTGTTGTCGCGCAGAATGGCGTTGGTCATGTTGGTCAGTTTCTTTACTTGTTTTTCACTGTGGTTGATTGCAATTTCTGTTAGCTTGAGTGATGCTTCTAGAAGGACGTTTTGCCATGCGGCCTGGTTGTTTTCGTCGAGATTTGTGGCGGCAGGGGTGATGGAGAGTGTCATTCCTTTGGGGGCTATTCTAGCATTTAGGTATACTTGCAGCGTCGATCTATGCATTGCATGTCTGATTCGTTTATCCGTGAGTTTTCTTACTTTAAGAAAAGTGGCACTGTAACCGGAGAGCAGAGAGCTGGACTTACAGATTGGAAGTCAGTCTTCTTTTGGGCGCGGGGACGGCACTGCAGAAGTCCGCAGGTTGTAGGTGTGTTGTGTAGGCCTTCGTCGTTGAAAGGATGATCCGGGCGTCGAGCTGCTGGCAGGCGTTGAGCTCCGAGCGAGCGTTGAGGGCAGGATGTCCGTGTTGCTCGATGTTTCTTTGGGTGGGGTCGGCAATAGAGCAACACGCCTCTGTTGGTCGGCAGGTTTCACCTCTTGGGAAGGTGCGGTACTGCTGTCGATGACGGTGGGCTGTATCGGGCGTCGAGGTGTTATACTTTCAACGATCGTTGGGAACTCTGTCGTGGTGTCAGAGGTCTGCAGTGCTCCGGGAACGTGTTGGTGACTTCTGGTTCCCTGGTGATATTCTTCTGTTCGCATTTGGATGGGAGTGGTAGGTTGGGATGACCACCCCGCGGCAGGCTCGAGGTTCCCGCGATATATTGCCCCTTTCAGCGTTTGGGCAATGAGTGCTACCCCCATGAAGCTCGGATGTAGTCCGTCCGCAGCAAGGAAACGTCTGGCTGGCAGTTGGTCGAATTCATAGTCGATGTATGACACCTTGCCCGGTTTCCGGCAGTACGTCTTGATTGTCTCATTAAAGTGACGAGCTTCCCTGTTGAAGCGGTGGACGAATTTCTCGTTGGAACGTTGTAGGCGCCTGTTGGTGGATCGTGGTGGCACACATGAGACAATTAGTCTGTCAAGTTCCGGGCGTCTTTGAAGAGTGTTATTTACCAGGCGGCGAAGGCGGCGAAGGGACTCATCCGGCCCGTACAGTTCCAATTCGCTCGTCCCCACGTGGAAAACGAGCGTGGTTACTGAGCGTGGCACATTTGCCAGCTCATCTTCAATATCGAAAGTGGATGCTCCGCGGATCGTTATGAATGCCGGTGTTGACTTGTCGTAGGGGTTGAAGTGTCGATGAAGGTATCTCGTTTGTGAATTTCCAATGATAGCTGTACTTGGTGCATGTTTAGGAAATTTCCGTGATACTTTTTCCGCTGGAGGTGCGCCGGTGGCCGGTCTGGAGTAGGCAGGCATGGTGGCGAAAATGGCCGTAGCGTTGCAATAAGTCAAGTAGATCCTCCAAGAGAACGGTAACAACGGAAGTGTTTAATTCGACAGTTTCGGCCAGAGTCTGGCCTTCATCAGGAGTCATGGTACATTCTGTTTGCGCTCACATTTATAGTATTTTGGGTAAAAAATGAGAGGGAACGAAAAAAAAAAAAAAAAAAAAAAAAAACAGAAAGAAAGAAAGAGTTTGAAAAACGAGAGAGGAAAGGATATCCAGAAAGTTCCAGGTTCCACTGTGCTTCGCGAGTGGCGTCGTCAGTGTGTATTTTCTTAGTATTGCGTTCAGTGCAGTTTGGTGGCGGTCCCTTTATTGTAGACGGGGCCTGGCTAAGGTAAGGGCTTGCGTGTCGCGAAAAATGCTTTTTTTATTATTATTTTTTATTTTTTATTTTTTAAAGACCGTCACTAATTCGGCGTCGGGGACAGCGTTCCGAGGCTCCAGGAAGTCGGCGCGGGAGAAAATGTTTCTTAAGGCGCTGTCTGTCGTTTTGAATGCTATTTTGCTCTGCGAATCCGCGTTTGGGGGTTTTAATTGTGTATGGGGTGGCCCTTCTATATGTCGGGCTTTGTTGTCGAAATGCGGGAAGGGTTTCCAAACTGCGAGAAAGGACGTTTGAAGTGATTGCTATTTTGTACTGGGAAACCGCGTTCGGGGCGTTTAGTTGTGTATGTGGATGTCGGGCTTTGTTGCCAAAATCGGGGAAGGGTTGCCAAAAGGCGAGAAGGGGCGTTTGAAGTGATTGCATTTTGTTCTGGGAATCCACGTTCGGGGCTTTTAGTTGTGCATGCGGTGACCCTTCGACAAGTCGGGCTTACAACTATTGTTCGGTTATTCAGAGAAATAGAAATAGACGACAGTGGTTCACTGAAACACGCAAAGATATTTGTAGTTGTCCAGTCCTCGTCGCCGCCACAGTGCCGCGAAATCTTGAACTGTTATGATTACAATTATAAACTTACATATACACACATACACCCCCATACATATGCGCATATGCATAAGTACATATACACATATAAATGCATATGTATATATTATAGTGCTTTGATTGCTGCAAGTGTACCCGGACTTTCATTTATGCCTTTTTCGAGGGTGTTAAATCGGTGTATGAGGTATGATTCACGTTGTTCACGTTCCCGGTTTGATTTAAATCCTGTTTCTAAAAGTGTGACTGACAATTTGTCGAAGGAGTGGCCGGGAAGGTTAAGGTGTTTTGATAGAGGTAGATTCGGCGCTGATTTCGCGTGGGCTCTGTGATTATTGAAACGAATCCTAAAGGGTGTTTCCGTTTGTCCGATGTATTGCATGCCGCACACGTTGCATTCAAGTAGATATACCACATTAGGGGAATCGCATGTTAGATTTCCTCGTATGTTAATTGAAAAGTTGGATTGTGTGCTGCTTGCCTTGCCTGTATCTCGCATCGCTTTGCATACAAAACATCGAGGCTTCAGACAAGGTCGGCATGAACTGTCGGAAGTTGAAGTATTGATTTGGGAGTTTACAAGTGTGTCTTTGAGGTTGCGTGTTCGTCGGTAAACGACGCCAGGAGCCGATGGGAATGCACGTTTTAGACGTTCACTTTGTTCCAGTATGTTGTAATGTCGTTTAAGGATTTTGTTAACGTTGGGGAAATTCGTGCTGTATGTTAAACATAGGTGTGTCTGTTGCAGGTTGTGTTGTGGTGGCCGCTTCATCAGAAGGTCATCACGCTGAAGTTTTCTAGCTTTTTGAATAGCGTCATCAATTACATGTGGAGGATATTTCTGTTTTTCGAGCACGAGTTTAAGCTTTTGTGAGCTCGCGTGGAAGTCAGTGTCTTTTGAGCAAATTCGCTTAAAACGGTGGGCCTGGCCGTATGGAATGCTGTTTTTACAATGGCGTGGATGATCACTTTGGTAATGGAGGTACTGTTGTCGATCTGTTGGTTTGCGGTAGAGGGTTGTGGAAAGTTTATCATCTTCTATTATTATGGTAACGTCAAGGAAATTTACGGTTACTTGTGAGTAGGTGTGTGTGAAGTGTATGTTTGGATGCACAGTATTGTAAGTATCGATAAAGTTTAGCAGTTCATCCTCGCTGTGAGTCCAAATAAGAAAAATATCGTCAATGTACCGCCTGTATAGGAGTGGTTTCAAGGGAGTTTGGGACAAAAATTCGGTTTCTAGTTCTCCCATAAAAATGTTAGCATAGTTTGGTGCGAGTTTGGTACCCATGGCGGTGCCGCTGATTTGTCGAAAGTACTCTTGGTTGAACTCGAATGAGTTCAGTTCTAATACAAGTCTTGTGAGGCTTGCGATGGCAGAGAAATCTGGGGTGTCAGGTTGTCTATGGTTTGTGTATGTGTTTTTTAATGCCGCTATGCCATCATCGTGGGGAATATTTGTATAAAGTGAAGACACATCAAGGGTAACTAAGTATGAGTGTTTCGGAATGCGCAGGTCTGCAATATCTCGAAGAAAATGTGAGGTGTCTTTTACGTACGACCCGAGAGTGCACGGAATGTGGCCTATTAATTTGTCTACGTACCCTGATATGGGCTCGGTTACTGTGCCTATACCTGAAATGATTGGTCGGCCTGGATTACCGGGTTTATGAATTTTTGGGAGTATGTAGAAGCGCCCTGGACGAGGGTGTACTGGCCGCATTAATTTGTGCTCACTGCGTGTTATTCTTCCCTCGTCCAACAGCTTCTTCAGTTCTGTTGCTACAATACGCGTGTATTTCTCTGTCGGGTCCCCTGGGAGGCGTTCGTAGAATTTTAAGTCGTTTAGTTGACGGTATGCTTCTTGTAGGTAGTCGGTTGTATTTAGGACTACAATTGCCCCTCCTTTGTCAGCGGGCTTTATTATTATATCAGTCCTAGATGTTAGGTTTTGCATACTCTTTTTCTCGGATTTTGTCATGTTTTCCCGCTTTCCCTTCTGTCTGTGATACTCCTGTAATATATCTTTCTGGACCGCGTTAATATATAAGTCCAGACACTTGTCTCGATGACTATTTGGTGTCCAATCGCTTGTTTGGTGGCGGGGAGTCTTTGGAATGTTAGACGGCTTGTCCAAGAAATATTCGTGCAGCCTCAATTTTCTAGCGAAGTTGTCGAGGTCTCGGAGTAAGTGAAACTCATCGAAAGATTTTCTAGTTGGGCAGAAGTTTAGTCCTTTAGATAATAGTTTTACTTCATCAGTTGACAAACTCGTGTCTGATAGGTTTATAATCGCAGCGTCGTAGTGAGTGTTGATAGGTGTTTTCTTGTTTGTGCCGTGAGTTTCCTCGTGGGTGAATGTGTTGTAGTCATACAGTGTAGCGTCTGGTAGTGTGGGGTTGGAAACATTGTCTCTTTTAAGTTTCTGTATTTTAGTTTTCTTGACCTCTTGGTATTTATTCTGTTCGAACTCTGTTAGTAGGGTGATTTCCTCGTTTGATAAGTGGTTGTTGTCGCGCAGAATGGCGTTGGTCATGTTGGTCAGTTTCTTTACTTGTTTTTCACTGTGGTTGATTGCAATTTCTGTTAGCTTGAGTGATGCTTCTAGAAGGACGTTTTGCCATGCGGCCTGGTTGTTTTCGTCGAGATTTGTGGCGGCAGGGGTGATGGAGAGTGTCATTCCTTTGGGGGCTATTCTAGCATTTAGGTATACTTGCAGCGTCGATCTATGCATTGCATGTCTGATTCGTTTATCCGTGAGTTTTCTTACTTTAAGAAAAGTGGCACTGTAACCGGAGAGCAGAGAGCTGGACTTACAGATTGGAAGTCAGTCTTCTTTTGGGCGCGGGGACGGCACTGCAGAAGTCCGCAGGTTGTAGGTGTGTTGTGTAGGCCTTCGTCGTTGAAAGGATGATCCGGGCGTCGAGCTGCTGGCAGGCGTTGAGCTCCGAGCGAGCGTTGAGGGCAGGATGTCCGTGTTGCTCGATGTTTCTTTGGGTGGGGTCGGCAATAGAGCAACACGCCTCTGTTGGTCGGCAGGTTTCACCTCTTGGGAAGGTGCGGTACTGCTGTCGATGACGGTGGGCTGTATCGGGCGTCGAGGTGTTATACTTTCAACGATCGTTGGGAACTCTGTCGTGGTGTCAGAGGTCTGCAGTGCTCCGGGAACGTGTTGGTGACTTCTGGTTCCCTGGTGATATTCTTCTGTTCGCATTTGGATGGGAGTGGTTTTGCAATCAACCACAGTGAAAAACAAGTAAAGAAACTGACCAACATGACCAACGCCATTCTGCGCGACAACAACCACTTATCAAACGAGGAAATCACCCTACTAACAGAGTTCGAACAGAATAAATACCAAGAGGTCAAGAAAACTAAAATACAGAAACTTAAAAGAGACAATGTTTCCAACCCCACACTACCAGACGCTACACTGTATGACTACAACACATTCACCCACGAGGAAACTCACGGCACAAACAAGAAAACACCTATCAACACTCACTACGACGCTGCGATTATAAACCTATCAGACACGAGTTTGTCAACTGATGAAGTAAAACTATTATCTAAAGGACTAAACTTCTGCCCAACTAGAAAATCTTTCGATGAGTTTCACTTACTCCGAGACCTCGACAACTTCGCTAGAAAATTGAGGCTGCACGAATATTTCTTGGACAAGCCGTCTAACATTCCAAAGACTCCCCGCCACCAAACAAGCGATTGGACACCAAATAGTCATCGAGACAAGTGTCTGGACTTATATATTAACGCGGTCCAGAAAGATATATTACAGGAGTATCACAGACAGAAGGGAAAGCGGGAAAACATGACAAAATCCGAGAAAAAGAGTATGCAAAACCTAACATCTAGGACTGATATAATAATAAAGCCCGCTGACAAAGGAGGGGCAATTGTAGTCCTAAATACAACCGACTACCTACAAGAAGCATACCGTCAACTAAACGACTTAAAATTCTACGAACGCCTCCCAGGGGACCCGACAGAGAAATACACGCGTATTGTAGCAACAGAACTGAAGAAGCTGTTGGACGAGGGAAGAATAACACGCAGTGAGCACAAATTAATGCGGCCAGTACACCCTCGTCCAGGGCGCTTCTACATACTCCCAAAAATTCATAAACCCGGTAATCCAGGCCGACCAATCATTTCAGGTATAGGCACAGTAACCGAGCCCATATCAGGGTACGTAGACAAATTAATAGGCCACATTCCGTGCACTCTCGGGTCGTACGTAAAAGACACCTCACATTTTCTTCGAGATATTGCAGACCTGCGCATTCCGAAACACTCATACTTAGTTACCCTTGATGTGTCTTCACTTTATACAAATATTCCCCACGATGATGGCATAGCGGCATTAAAAAACACATACACAAACCATAGACAACCTGACACCCCAGATTTCTCTGCCATCGCAAGCCTCACAAGACTTGTATTAGAACTGAACTCATTCGAGTTCAACCAAGAGTACTTTCGACAAATCAGCGGCACCGCCATGGGTACCAAACTCGCACCAAACTATGCTAACATTTTTATGGGAGAACTAGAAACCGAATTTTTGTCCCAAACTCCCTTGAAACCACTCCTATACAGGCGGTACATTGACGATATTTTTCTTATTTGGACTCACAGCGAGGATGAACTGCTAAACTTTATCGATACTTACAATACTGTGCATCCAAACATACACTTCACACACACCTACTCACAAGTAACCGTAAATTTCCTTGACGTTACCATAATAATAGAAGATGATAAACTTTCCACAACCCTCTACCGCAAACCAACAGATCGACAACAGTACCTCCATTACCAAAGTGATCATCCACGCCATTGTAAAAACAGCATTCCATACGGCCAGGCCCACCGTTTTAAGCGAATTTGCTCAAAAGACACTGACTTCCACGCGAGCTCACAAAAGCTTAAACTCGTGCTCGAAAAACAGAAATATCCTCCACATGTAATTGATGACGCTATTCAAAAAGCTAGAAAACTTCAGCGTGATGACCTTCTGATGAAGCGGCCACCACAACACAACCTGCAACAGACACACCTATGTTTAACATACAGCACGAATTTCCCCAACGTTAACAAAATCCTTAAACGACATTACAACATACTGGAACAAAGTGAACGTCTAAAACGTGCATTCCCATCGGCTCCTGGCGTCGTTTACCGACGAACACGCAACCTCAAAGACACACTTGTAAACTCCCAAATCAATACTTCAACTTCCGACAGTTCATGCCGACCTTGTCTGAAGCCTCGATGTTTTGTATGCAAAGCGATGCGAGATACAGGCAAGGCAAGCAGCACACAATCCAACTTTTCAATTAACATACGAGGAAATCTAACATGCGATTCCCCTAATGTGGTATATCTACTTGAATGCAACGTGTGCGGCATGCAATACATCGGACAAACGGAAACACCCTTTAGGATTCGTTTCAATAATCACAGAGCCCACGCGAAATCAGCGCCGAATCTACCTCTATCAAAACACCTTAACCTTCCCGGCCACTCCTTCGACAAATTGTCAGTCACACTTTTAGAAACAGGATTTAAATCAAACCGGGAACGTGAACAACGTGAATCATACCTCATACACCGATTTAACACCCTCGAAAAAGGCATAAATGAAAGTCCGGGTACACTTGCAGCAATCAAAGCACTATAATATATACATATGCATTTATATGTGTATATGTACTTATGCATATGCGCATATGTATGGGGGTGTATGTGTGTATATGTAAGTTTATAATTGTAATCATAACAGTTCAAGATTTCGCGGCACTGTGGCGGCGACGAGGACTGGACAACTACAAATATCTTTGCGTGTTTCAGTGAACCACTGTCGTCTATTTCTATTTCTCTGAATAACCGAACAATAGTTGTAAGCCCGACTTGTCGAAGGGTCACCGCATGCACAACTAAAAGCCCCGAACGTGGATTCCCAGAACAAAATGCAATCACTTCAAACGCCCCTTCTCGCCTTTTGGCAACCCTTCCCCGATTTTGGCAACAAAGCCCGACATCCACATACACAACTAAACGCCCCGAACGCGGTTTCCCAGTACAAAATAGCAATCACTTCAAACGTCCTTTCTCGCAGTTTGGAAACCCTTCCCGCATTTCGACAACAAAGCCCGACATATAGAAGGGCCACCCCATACACAATTAAAACCCCCAAACGCGGATTCGCAGAGCAAAATAGCATTCAAAACGACAGACAGCGCCTTAAGAAACATTTTCTCCCGCGCCGACTTCCTGGAGCCTCGGAACGCTGTCCCCGACGCCGAATTAGTGACGGTCTTTAAAAAATAAAAAATAAAAAATAATAATAAAAAAAGCATTTTTCGCGACACGCAAGCCCTTACCTTAGCCAGGCCCCGTCTACAATAAAGGGACCGCCACCAAACTGCACTGAACGCAATACTAAGAAAATACACACTGACGACGCCACTCGCGAAGCACAGTGGAACCTGGAACTTTCTGGATATCCTTTCCTCTCTCGTTTTTCAAACTCTTTCTTTCTTTCTGTTTTTTTTTTTTTTTTTTTTTTTTTTTCGTTCCCTCTCATTTTTTACCCAAAATACTATAAATGTGAGCGCAAACAGAATGTACCATGACTCCTGATGAAGGCCAGACTCTGGCCGAAACTGTCGAATTAAACACTTCCGTTGTTACCGTTCTCTTGGAGGATCTACTTGACTTATATATATATATATATATATATATATATATATATATATATATATATATATATATATATATACATATATATATATATATATATATGTGTGTGTGTGTGTGTGTGTGTGTGTGTGTGTGTGTAGAAGTGTATGCATAAGGGCTTGTTTTCCCGTGTTTTAAAACAGTAATAATGAGATCTAACAGACAATAATGCCAAGGAACATATGAGGGAAGTTATAAGAACCAATAAAGTAAATAGGAAGAAAGAAAACTGGGTGAAAATACCTTGCCATGAGCAGGAATCGAACCTACGACCTCCGAAGTACGCGTTCGATGGCGCAGTTTTGAATTGATGCGGCAGGAAGGACGCAACATCGCTCGCAGTAACCGCAGAGAAAGCGGCGGTTTTGGCGTATCGCGTTGAATGAACTACGGAAGAGACGGCCCAGCGGTTACCAGCCGATGTCAGAGGAAGTGGTTCATACAAATCTATAGCTACGCTCCCAAACAGCGCATCGAACGCTTGATTCGAGGTCGTAAGTTTAAATCTTGCTCACGGCAAGTTATTTTTTCACCAACTTTTCTTTCTTCTTATTTACTTCACATTGCTTCTTATACCTTCCCCTATACATTCCACACACACACACACATATATATATATATATATATGTGTGTGTAAGTATCTTGTTGCGGGTGAGATGCCTTTATTTTCAGAAGATGATGAATGCGAGAATCCAGGAATCTGATAGATCACCGCTGGTGCTAACTTCGTTCTTCTCTTCTTCCACGCGTCCCCTCAGTATCTTAGCGATTCTCTCTTTGCAGACGATGCCCACTTGGCGAGTTACGCTTCGTTACCATTATGATAGTGTTTTAAACGGGCGACGTGAACGACGTTCGTCTTGCTTGAGCGGCGACCAGTTGACAACAGCCCAGATATCATGTACGGGACATTGCTGAGACGTTTCAGGACAACAAACGAACCAGTGTAGTTGGCCAGAAACTTCAAGCAGAGGCTGCGCTTGCGAAGCGGCGTCCAAAGCCACACCAAATCTCCTTTCTCAAACAATACGTGCCGGTGACTTCTGTCGTAACGGTTATTAGAGCGTTTATGGGAGACGAAAACTTGGAGACAGGCGATGCACTGGGTCTCTTCTGCGCGGCAAATGGTTTTGGTGAGAGTAGGTTGATCAGTCTCGGAAAAAGTAAGAATAGTGTGAAGGGCTGTACGAGGTTGGCGTGCGTAGAGCAGATAAAATGGACTGTATCTTGTTGTTTCGTGCTATGCAGTGTTGTAGGCGAAAATTATTAATGGCAAGAGCACGTCCCATGTTTTGTGTCCGGAATCAACACACGTGGAAATCATGTTGACAAGAGTCCTATTACTTGGTTCCGTCAAACCATTAGCCTGCAGTTGGTACGGAGTAGTGTGACGAAAATGGCACGAAGCGAGACGAAGGAGGTCTTCAACTACATCGGTGACAAATTGCCGCCCGTGATCACTGATGATGACACGGGGGGATTCATGGCGTAATATGACTTGCGACAGCATGAACTGTGAAACTTGAGTGGCCGTTTCCGCAGGAATCGCAGCAGTTTCGGCGTAACGTGTGAGGTGGTCAACGTTCACAATAATCCATCGGTTGCCGTTCGTTGATCGCGAAAAAGGGCCGAGCAGGTCGACACCTACGACGTCAAATGGTGAACTTGGGGGTGCTATGGGATAAAGTAGTCCGGCTGGCGAAGTTGTAGGACGCTTGTGGGGTTGAAATTGCTCACAGCTCGCAACGTATGCAGTCACACTTTTACGCATCTTCGGCCAGAAGAAGTGTTCTTGTCTGCGATAAAATTTCCTTGAAAAACCCATATGGCCAGATGTTGGGTCTTCGTGCATTGCTCGAAGTACGTGTTGTCGAAGACTTGTAGGCACAACTAGTAGGCGAGCACCTACGCCGGAATAATTCTTTTTGTAAAGAACGCTATCCTTTACTACGAAACCACGTTGCCCGTTCGTTCCGGAAATAGAGAAAGAAGCGAGACTGTTGTCACTGCGTTGCTCTGCTCCAAACGTTGTTAGGTGAGGAAACAGAGTATCCACTACTGCCAAATATTCATCAAAGTTGTCAGCGTCACACTCGGTTGTCGGAAATGGAAGCAGAGAAAGGCAATCGGCGTCAGCATGACGACAAGCGCTCTTGTAACAGACTTCAAAGCCGTGTTCTTGCAATTTTAACGCCCAACGAGCAAGAAGACCAGATGGGTCCCGTAGTCCAGTGAGCCAACATAAAGAATGGCGGTCCGTGATAATCAAGAATCGGAGTCCATAGGTATAAGGGCGAAACTAGTGCATGGCGAATATGACCGCGAGACATTCCTGCTCTGTGACTCATAGTTTCGCTCCGGTTTACTTAAACAGCGACTAGCATAAACGACGACGTGTTCAGCAGCTCTTTGGCAACGGACCAAGACGGCGCCGATACCTACACCACTGGCGTCGGTAAGAACTTCTGTGGCAGCAGACGGGTCATAGTGGTGAAGTACAGGTCCTGGCGTAAGAACAAACTTGAGTTGCGAAAAAGACGACTCGCATTCTGCTGACCACCGAAAAGTTTCGTTCTTGTTGAGTACGGACGCCAAAGTAGGGACGTCGTTGAGTTGAGTAGAGACGTCGGCGAACTTGGGCACGAAGCGATGGAAGTACGAGCATAGTAGGCCCAAACAGCTTCGCAACTCTCGTTGGTTGTGCTCATTGAATGTACGGCCAAAAACTATATAGTCATCCAGGTAGCAGAGACAAACCTCCCACTTTAGTCCACGTAATATAGAGTTCATGAAGCGCTCAAACGTGGCTGGAGCATTGCATAGGCCAAAAGGCATTACATTGAATTCAAATAGACCATCTGGGGTAATGAAGGCCGTTTTCCCTTTGTCATTCGTGTGCATGGGGATTTGCCAACAACCAGATCTCAAATCCACCGAGGAGAAGTACGACACCGAATGTGAACAATCGATGATGTCATCAATCCTCTGAAGCGGTTAGACATTCTCTTTAGTGACAGAGTTAAGCCGTCTGTAGTCCACGGAGAATCGCCATGTACCATCCTTCTTTCGGACAAGAATCACAGAGGCAGCCCAAGGGCTACACGACTCTTGTATCACCCTTTTTTTAACATCTCTTCTACCTGTTAAGCAATGACCTTGCGCTCCGCAGATTAGACACGATATGGTTTTTGCCGGATAGCGTGAGTGGATTCAGTGTCAATCCCGTGGCGAGTACGCGACTCGGGTACACTTATTTGCCCATGATTCTGCGTAAAGTCAAACATAGTAGCGTGTTTCGCAAGGACTTCGACCAAAGCTTGACGTTTTTCTAGTGATAGCGACTTGTTGATCATACTCAAAAAGTTGGCTTCTGAATAGTGCGTTGCGCGAATAAGATCTACGTTCTCGTCACTTAAAGATGCTTTAAAACTGTTCGCATTTTGTTCGAAGGAGGCGAGTCGCAATCCGCAGGGTAGCATGACAGGTTCATTTGAGTAGTTCGACACCCATAAGGCCAATCGTCTATCACTGATCGACAGAACACAATGTGTAACAAGCACATTTTTCTTGACGCAATTGAGAGGAATGGGCTCCACAAGAACATCAAACGTGCTGGCGTACGAGGCAGAGGCGTCCACGCGTACGTTCTTCATCAAGTTTGGCGGCAAGACAACATCCTCAATGACGTTGATAGATCCTTGACAGCGCCTCGGATCGTCCGTAAATTACGATAGCATAATCTCGCCAGCACTGCAGTCTACAGTAGCACCACACTCGCGTAGAAAACTGATCCCCAAGATGATGTCATGGGTGGAGCTGGTCAGGACAGCGATTTCAGCTTCGAACACCTTGTCGCCCAAAGTGACACTAACAACACACACACCGATCGGGCACAGCGTCTCCCCGCTCACAGCACGAAGTGATGCGCAGCTGTCCCAGCGAAACATCACTTTATGTCTTTTGAAGCAATTTGAAGTTAAGACTCATCACTGAAACAGCTGCATCAGTATCTATCAAAGCCATCGTAGGAAGGCCATCAAAAAGAACGGGGACCTTATTTTGCGTCATAAAAACGGGTGGAGGAGAAGGTGGATGTAGTGAAAAATGTTCGGCGACCTAACCTCCATTGGCCACACCACCTAGTTTCTCGGAGGGGGGGAGGTGACGCATCGACCAGGAGACGGGGAACGGAACCGGCGTGTTGTGGGGGGGTGTTAAGCGTCGCTCGGAGGAAGGCAAGTCATTGCGTAAATTCCGGTGGAAATTGCGCCCCACATGTGTATCACTGTGGGTGGTTTGCTCGAAGCCGTCCCCAACGTACGCGTCCCGCATCGAGCGCATACCACCGCACCAGCGGTTTTGTTCAGAAGCTGGTGATCCCTCGTAGTAGCGCTGCTGGGTGCGACGCCTCTGACCACAAAATCGAGCCACATGTCCACGGAGACCACAGTTATAGCACACAGGGGCCTCACGCACGTCGCCAAACAGTCCACGAGGTGCCATGTACCCGTGATCGTCACACGAAGACACCATTGTAGGTGGTTGGCGGGAGGCGTTCTGGAAACCACGACAATGATGTAGGTTGTCCATTGGGGGCTCTGGTGCTCTTGATTGGGGCACATCATATAGCGTGGCATCAACGGCAGCACACATGGCGTCGTATGACGGGTAGGCGTTGCTAGCTTGTGCCCTCGGCGTGTTGACAACATCAATTTGTTCAAGTTCCTCGCGTACGATTTGCCTGATCATCAAGGCAAGGTCACAGGATCATGTTGGAGGGACATCGACACTTGCAACGGTGGTGACGTTGGCAAGTCTACGAAATTTGGAAGTGATGCGCCTAGTCTTCAGGGTCTCAAACGTGCGCCAGTGTTGAATTACGTCCGCCACAGACGCCAAGGTGTCCTTGCAGATGAAGAAGTTTCAGAAGTCTTTAGCAACCCCTTTGAGGAGATGCCCAACCTTGTCATCTTCTTTCATGCGTGGGTCTACAAACTTGCATAATATCAGAATCTCTTCAATATGCGTTGTGCATGTTTCACCAGGGACTTGAGCACGCTGCATCAAAGTTTGCTCAGCGCGTTTTATCTTCATCAATGGGTCCCCGAAGCAGCTCGCTATTTTTTTCTCAAACGCTTCCCAGGTTGTTATTGTTTTTTCGTGGTTTTCAAACCACACCAACGCCGTTCCTTGAAGAAACAATCCTACGTTGGGCAACCGGGAGGCCGCATCGCAACAATTGTACTTACTCGCACGGTTGAAGTGTTTCAGCCATTCGTCGACATCTTCTCCGACCCTCCCAGAGAATCTTCATGGTACCTTGTGTCGGGGCCACGTAGCGCAAGAAGAGGAGTGCGTGGTGTCGCCATCAGCAACCGGATCCATAGAGAGCGGTGGTAGACCGGCCAGTCAGCGGCTTCGGCGTAGTACTTGAGGTAGCGCTTCTGTGATCGTTCACCTGGGATCGCTCCGCTGTACCCCGCACCTTTCACCAACCATGTTTCGGGTGAGCTGCCTTTATTTGCAAGAGATGATGAATGCTAGAGTCCAGGTATCTGGTAGAGCACCGCTCGTGCCAACCTCGTTCTCCTCTTCTTCCACGCTTCGCCCCGCCGCGGTGGTCTAGTGGCTGAGGTACTCGGCTGCTGACCCGCACGTCGCGGGTTCTTATCCCGGCTGCGGCGGCTGCATTTCCGATGGAGGCGGAAATGTTGTAGGCCCGTGTGCTCAGATTTGGGTGCACGTTAAAGAACCCCAGGTGGTCGAAATTTCCGGGGCCCTCCACTACGGCGTCTCTCATAATCATATAGTGGTTTTGGGACGTTAAACCCCACATATCAATCATTCTTCCACGCTTCCGCTCGGTATCGCAGTGATATATATATATTGATAGTACACCTTTAGTGGTGAGCAGAAGAGACGTTTACTTTGTGGAAAACGTAGCGGTAGAACCGACCAGCTGTCAAGCGGAGCGAGCGCGAGCAGCAACAACACTCTTCCTTCTCTTCTTCAGCTGGCGTTCCGGCCTGTGCCAAATATCAATGCTACAAATCACTCCCCCCTCAGAAAAGGAGCCATCCTGGCGACCTATGGAACGGGTACGACGGGTGGGTCGTAGTGCGGCTTCAATCGATCTACGTGAACAGTCTCGCGGCCTCGATGCCGTCGGTCTGTTGATGGTTGAACCGGCTCAACAATATAGTTAACCGGTGAGGCCTGACGTAGGACTCGGTAGGGGCCTTCGTACTTCGGCAGTAGCTTGGTGGAAAGACCAGGAACAGATGAGGGAACCCGAAGCCATACCAAGGCGCCAGGCGAATATGACTGCGAAGACAGGTTTTCGTCGTGACGGTTCTTCTGGTACGCTTGATCTTGGGCGGTTAAGGAACGCGCGAGTTGCCTGCATTCTTCTGCATAGGTGGCGACTTCAGATAGAGTTGTGGATTCCGAAGCGTCTGGATGATACAAGAGAATGGTGTCCATGAATGAGGAAGGTTCGCGCCCGTAAAGGAGGAAGAACGGAGAGAATCCTGTCGTAGACTGAGTGGCGCTGTTGTAAGCGTAAGTTACAAAGGGTAGTATGCGGTCCCAGTTGGTGTGATCAGCGGACACGTACATGGATAGCATGTCGCCCAGTGAGCGGTTAAACCGTTCGGTCATTCCATTCGTTTGCGGATGGTATGCGCTGGTTGTCCGATGCACAACGTTGCATTCGCGAAGAAGGGCTTGTACCGCTTCGGAGAGGAACGTACGGCCGCGGTCACTGAGTAGCTCACGAGGCGCGCCATGGCGTAGAATGAGATTGTGAAGGATAAATAAGCCAACTTCACGTGATGTGGCCTCTGGCAGCGCAGCAGTTTCAGCATAGCGTGTCAAGTGATCAATGGCGACAATCACCCAGCGGTTCCCGTTAGGCGTATAGGGAAGGGGACCGTACAAGTCAATTCCGATGCGGTCGAAAGGGCGGGAGGGGCAAGGCAACGGCTGCAGTTGTCCATTGGCTATGTGTGGTGGGCTTTTTCGGCGTTGACATTTGGAGCACGAACGCACGTACTGTCGGACAAAGCGGTACATTCCGCGCCAATAGTACCGCAGCCGGAGACGTGCATACGTTTTTATCACACCGGCGTGGCCGCATTGAGGATCCGCGTGAAAAGAGTCGCAAATGTCGGCACGTAGGTGGCGAGGAATCACAAGCAACCACTTGCGGCCGTCAGAAAGGTAGTTGCGACGGTACAGGAGTCCATCGCGGATGGTAAAGTGTCGAGCTGTGCGCTGCAGTGAACGATTGGGCGTAACTTTGGACGGCCGAGACAGTAACTCTATCATAGAGGCTATCCAAGCGTCTTGGCGCTGTTCATAGGGCATGTCCGCGTACGAAAGTGCCACAGCATCGAGGCTGGATACAGAAGTACTTCCGTGTTCATGGGGAAGTGGAGAGCGGGAGAGAGCGTCGGCATCTGAATGTTTGCGGCCTGACCTGTAGACGACACGGATATCATAGTCTTGGAGGCGTAACGCCCAACGAGCGAGACGGCCAGATGGGTCTTTTAGTGACGATAACCAGCAGAGGGCGTGGTGATCAGTCACGACGTCAAATGGACGGCCATAGACGTAGGGTCGAAATTTTGTGATTGCCCAGACGATGGCTAGACATTCTTTTTCTGTGACTGAATAATTCTGTTCAGCCCTAGTAAGAGTGCGACTGGCATAAGAAACGACGTACTCGTCGTATCCAGACTTGCGTTGAGCAAGAATAGCGCCAAGTCCGACTCCACTTGCGTCGGTGTGTATTTCTGTAGGGGCATCAGGATCAAAGTGACGGAGAATCGGTGGAGATGTCAGCAATTGACGTAGTTTCGCGAATGCCTTATCGCAATTGGAAGACCACGCCGAAATGCCCTCGGTGTCAGAAAGTAGCCGTGTTAAAGGGGCCATGACAGATGCAAAATTACGGACAAATCGGCGAAAGTATGAACATAAGCCGATAAAGCTCCGGAGTTCCTTAAGTGTCGATGGCTTCGGAAACTGGGCGACAGCACGGAGTTTTCCAGGATCAGGTAGAACGCCGTCCTTGCTGACAACATGCCCTAAGATGGTGAGCTTCCGGGCGGCAAAATGGCACTTTTTCAAATTTAGTTGGAGCCCAGCATGTGTAAGGCAATGCAGGACACTTGCGAGGCGCAGAAGATGGGTATCGAAGTCTTTTGAAAAAACGACGACGTCGTCCAAATAGCAAAGACACGTCTGCCATTTAAGGCCTCGAAGTATGTTGTCCATCAGACGCTCGAAGGTGGCTGGGGCGTTACAAAGGCCGAACGGCATCACGTTAAACTCGTACAAGCCGTCCGGAGTTACAAACGCAGTCTTGGCGCGGTCAGCTTCATCCATGGGTACCTGCCAGTATCCCGATCGAAGATCCAGCGAAGAAAAGAATTCTGCACCTTGCAAACAGTCGAGAGCGTCGTCAATTCTGGGGAGCGGATAAACATCTTTGCGCGTGATCTTGTTAAGGCGCCTGTAATCCACACAGAATCGGATGCCCCCGTCCTTCTTTTTGACCAGTACCACCGGGGAGGCCCACGGACTGTTAGACGGCTGTATAACGCCACGATTGAGCATATCAGACACTTGATCGTCTATAACTTGGCGTTCGGCGTGGGAGACCCGGTATGGACGCTGACGCAATGGTGCGTGGGTGCCAGTGTCAATACGATGGACAATTGCAGATGTTCGGCCCAGACTGGTTTGTTTGAAGTCGAACGATGAGCGGAAGTGGTCGAGAAGTGTCAAGAGTTGAGTTCGTTGGTCAACAGGAAGGTCAGGATCAATCGATGGAAGGAAGACGTCGAGGGAAGAGGTGGCGGATGTGAGAGCGGAAGTAACACTGGCGATCTCAAGGCTTTTTGCTTGATAGGGCAGTTGACTGGTGCCAACACAATCGATGTCCTCAAGGCGGCCGATGCATTCGCCACGGAATAGGGTGACTGGTACAGAAAGGAGATTCGTGGCATAAATGTTTGCGCAAGTGGCTTCGACCGTCAGAAGAGCAAAAGGCAGAAGAACGTTTTTTCGAGAAGTGAAGTCTTCTGACGGCGTGAACATGACGTCCGAAAAAGCGGCATGGTCGCACGAGATCGGCACAATAACAGAAGACATGGGTGGAATATCAGTCTCCGCGGCGACGACAACACGAGAAATAGAAGGCTTATTATAATCGTCGTCGGAGAGCGATGACAATTCTAGTTCGGCCCGGGCACAATCAACAACGGCATGATGTGTGGAAAGGAAGTCCCAGCCTAATATGACGTCGTGTGAGCAGTGCGGAAACACGATAAATTCAACCACGTACAGAACGCCCTGGATGATTAACCGAGCCGTGCACGTCATAGAAGGGTTCACGTGATGCGCTGTTGCCGTACGAAGGGAGAGACCAGAAAGCGGAATCGTAACTTTTCTTAACTTGCGACACAATACTTCACTCAATACAGACACGGCAGCTCCGGTATCTATTAATGCTTGAACGGGGATACCTTCAATCAAGACAGTTATTTCATTATTCGGTAGAGAACGAGGCCTTGTGGAGTTCGACGGTGGCGCAGTTCTTGCCTCCGGAACTGCGATGGTCAGTTTTCCGTTTGGGCAGGTGGTGCACGCCGAAGCATTGGTGAAGGCGAACGTCGGCGCGGGGAAGGCGATCGGCGTGGGTTGAAGGCGCGGCGGCTCGGCGGAGAAGTGTCCGAAGCTGCATGGAACGGCAGCGTCTGTGGTGGTTCTGTGGGGGCGTAGCCGTAGGTGCCATCAATAATGCCTGAGTGAGGGACGCGCCGGCGACAGAACCGCTCAACATGGCCAGGCTGACGACAGTAATAACAGATAGGTCTGTTATCCGATGTACGCCAAGGGTTGTTGGGAAGCGTTGAAGGACGGCGGTAAATGGGAACATGCGAGCCTGCCGGTACGTGTGTTGCGTAGAAGGCGTTCGCTTGGTGGGCAGGGTCGACGACGTTTGACGGCGCATGTACCTGCCTTCGCGCGACGTCAGCGTAAGTCAGGGGAGCGGACACAGGTGGTGGCTGGTACGTGGGGGGAAGTGCCTCGCAGACTTGCTCTTCGATGGTTTGGCGCAGTGACGAGGTCAGCCCATGCGTATTGCTGGGAAGCAAGGGGGCAAGGGACAACTGGCGTGCCACTTCCTCTCGGATAAATTGCTGGATTTGCGGGGTCAATACAGTCTGTTCTGGAGATATTGCACCAACGGTCAATGCTGGCGTGCTGGTCATGTCGAAAGTAGGCCGTCGCGTTGAAATGCGCTGTTTTCGCAACTCATCGAAACTTTGGCAGTGTTGGATGACTTCCGAAACTGTTTGCGGGTCTTTAGCCACCAGCATGTGGAAGGCATCGTCCTCGATGCCCTTCATAATGTGTTTTACCTTGGCGGTTTCCGACATGTCAGGATCAAAGCGACGGCAGAGGCCTACGACGTCCTCAATGTAGGACGTGAAACCCTCTCCCGACAGTTGGGCGCGATCCCGCAAGCGCTGTTCTGCACGGAGCTTGCGCACTGTCGGTCGGCCAAACACGTCCGCGAAGGTGGTCTTGAAAGTGGCCCAGTCGGTAAGCTCGGCTTCGTGGTTGTTGAGCCAGAGCTCTGCTACTCCTCTGAGGTAAAAGTGGACGCGGCCCAGTTTGTCGTTTTCGTCCCACCTGTTGTTGACGCTTACTCGTTCGAACGAAGAGAGCCAGTCCTCGACGTCCTGCTCATCGGTGCCGTTGAAGATGTCTGGATCTCGCTCTCTCGGGACGCCGGGACAGTGGACAGGTGGAGATGTAGGAGCCGTCTGCTGTGCAGCGTCGATGGACATTGTTGATGGCGAAGGTAGAGTTCGGTTGCGGAGTTCCAGGATGGAAAAAGGTACCCAGCACTCTCCACCACTTGATAGTACACCTTTAGTGGTGAGCAGAAGAGACGTTTACTTTGTGGAAAACGTAGCGGTAGAACCGACCAGCTGTCAAGCGGAGCGAGCGCGAGCAGCAACAACACTCTTCCTTCTCTTCTTCAGCTGGCGTTCCGGCCTGTGCCAAATATCAATGCTACAATATATATATATATATATATATATATATATATATATATATATATATATATCAAGGCGTTTATTAGCCGGCAACCAGCAATCATACGCTATTGCGACAGTTACGGCCAAGCACGGATTCCCAGAGCATGTGGCGTCCTTGTTGGGTAAGCCCCACTGGAAGGTACTCAACAGCTCAACCCATTTCAGAGTTCAAAGGCTTCGCTACAAATACCGCGGGGTCGAAGAGGGAGCCGCCTGGCGAACTAACAGCTTGTTACTATGAGTGGGTCATAATAAGCCATCAGACACTCCAAGTCGACGATGTCGCGCCCACGGTGTTGCATGTTCGAAGATTGTTCCACGTTTTTGACCGCATAGTTGACCGGAGATGTGCACTCAATCACACAGTAGGGACTTCGTATTTTGGGAGTTGTTAGGAAGACAGGCCAGCTACAGAGGTCGGAATCTAGAGCCATACAAGCGCACCACAAAGGAATGTGGGCTCAAAAGTGGTGGATCCATCTTGAATACTCTTCTGCCACTCTTTCTCTTGCGTTGTAAGTCTTGGCAAGCTCGCGACACTCTTCAGCAAGCCTGGCTGTCTCAGAAATAGGTGCACACTCAGATGGATCCGGCGTATAGGGGAGTATCGTGTCCATGATGTGTGACGGGTGCCTTCCGTACAGCAAGAAGAAATTTGAAAAACCGGTCATGCTCTGAGTGGCGGTGTTGTAAGCGTAGGTGCCGAAGGGCAGTATAGTATTCTAATTCGTGTGGTTGGTGGCGATGCACAGCGAAAGTTGTCGCCGAGAGTGGGGTTAAAGCGTTCCGTGAGGCCATTTGTCTGCGGGTTGTAAGCAGTAGTTTTGCGGTGGACAGAATGGCACTCCGTCAGATTGGGTTCAACGACTTCCGACAAAAAAACACGACCTCAATCGCTAACAAGCTCTTGTGGTGGTCCGTGGTGCAATATGTATTGATGCAGCAGGAAGGACGCTACATCGCGAACAGTAGCCGCACGGAAAGCGGCGGTTTCGGCGTGTCGTGTTAGATAAACTATGGCAACGATGGCCCAGCGGTCGCCAGTCAACGTCAGAGGAAGTGGTTCATATAAATCGATAACTACGTGCCCAAACAGAGAGTCGTGGCAAGGTAACGGTTGCAGACTGGCGTGCGATTTGTGTGCGGACGGTTTGCGGCGTCGGCAAGCGAGGCAAGAGCGAGCGAACTGCAGCACGTAGTGGTACATTCGCGCCAGAAGTACATTTACGAATGCGGCGGTAAGTTTTGGATACCCCAGAGTGCGCGCATTGCGGATCGGAATGAAAAGATTCACATATCTCGGACCGCAGACTGCGGGGTATCACGAGTAACCGCTGCCCACCATCGGAGTCGTGATTGCGTCGGTGTAGGAGGCCGTCACGGATGGCGAAATTGTGAGCTCGACGAAGCAAGGCACACGTGGGTGGTGTTGCGGATGGATCAGAGAGCAAGTCGACCAGCGGGGCGATCCAATTATCTTTTCGGTGTTCGGTAGCGAGGATGTCAGCATCGATAGCAGAAACAGCATTATAGGTTACTGAGCAAGGGCACATCGTCTTCGTGTAGAGGGGAGCGGGAGGGGGCACCGGCATCACCATGCTTGCGTCCGTTGCGGTACAGCATGCGGATGTCGTAGTCTTGTAAGCGAAGAGTCCAACGGGCTAGATGGCCTGAGGGATCCATCGATAATGACAGCCAGCGTACTGCATTGTTGTTGGTGACGACATTGAATGAACGACTTTACATATAAGGTCGAAACATTGTAAGCTCCCAGACGATCGCCATGCCCTCTTTATCTGTGATGGTGTAGTTTGTTTTGGCTCTCGTGAGCGTACGGCTTGCATATTGCCACGTTCCGTTTTCCAAGTTTTTGTTATCGTCCAATACACCGCACGATTCTCAGCGCGAACCACGCCTGCAGTTTTCAAAAAGGTTCCGGCCTGTAGTAGATCATTTCGATAAGATCACGCCCACTGTGCGAACAGTACAGATTGTTCTGGAACCTACGCCACCGCCAGCGATAACGCTAGAAGATTCGACAGCAAGAGTATAAATGCCGACACGCTTCGCCGCTTGTCAGTTGTTGATTGAAGGCCGAGGCTCCGTTCGCCGCTATCAGTCCGAGACTGCTATCTAAGCAAGAGTACTGTTGTAATTGGACTTTCCGTTTACCGCGAACAGGTTCGCCCAAATAAACAGTTAAATCCCAACACGAAGTCTCCTGTCTTCGGCCACGTCACGACCCTGTGACATCTGGTGGAGGTGCTGCTTCGTTCTTGTACCGGACGACCCCGTCAAGCCGTGAACCCAGCCCACGTCGCGGAGAAGACACCGACGCCAACCAAGAGCAGTGAACAAGCCGCCGACAGCAAGGTCTCCCACCGGAGGGCGGGCTTCAACAAGACAAGGCGCGGAAGGCCAAGGCCAAGACCTCTACTGCAGCGACAATGACAACCGGAGCGCCCCAGCCCGCGATCGTCATTCATCAACCCAGGAAACCACCAACGTTTCATGGGTCATCGTTTGAAAACCCGGAAACCTGGCTAAAATCATACGACCGTGTGGCCGCCCTCAACCACTGGGACAACGAAGAAAAGCTCCGTCGTGTGTACTTCTACCAGGAAGACACCGCAAGTACCTGGCTAGAGAATCGTGAGTCCACGCTCCGAACGTGGGATGTCTTCTGCGGCGCATTTCTGCAAATGTTCGCGAGCGCCGCTCGCAAAGAGAGGGCCGCTGCTCTACTAGAGACCCGGGTTCAGCTACCAAATGAGAAGGTTGGAATTTTGACAGAGGAGATGACCCGCCTATTTCGTCACGCTGACCAAGACATGCCTGAGGAGAAGAAAAATCGTTTTCTCATGCGAGGGGTCAAACAGGAGCTCTTCGCGGGACTAATGAGGAATCCACCGAACACCGTCCAAAAATTTGTATCCGAGGCGACCACCATCGAAAAACTCTTGACATGCACACCAGACAGTATAATCGTCGCCTGACTCCAGAATGCGCTGCTGCTCAAACCAGTGACTCCGAAAACCTGCGTGAAACGATCCGTGCGATCGTGCGGGAAGAGCTGCGCAAACTGTTGCCTTCGGCGCACCCTCAAGTAGATTCGATCGCCGACATTGTGCGAGAAGAAGTTCAGCAATCACTTCGAACTCCCCAAACACCGCTGCCCGAGCCAGAAACTATGAGCAACGCCGCTGCAGTGCGCCACAACGCTCCTCCTCGTCCACGCCATAACGCCGCCCCGTCGCACTTCCGTCGCCAGACACCACCGCCGCCACCACCCCTACCGACGACCTACTGTTCAAGCGCCGCGTGTGAACAGTAGGTCGAACAAGCGCCGCGAACAAGCGCCGCGTGTGACGAAGGCGGTCTTCGGGCGAGCGATGTCAGCCATGGGTACTTGCCAGTACCCTGAGCGCAGATCAAGAAAAACAAACTCGGCTCCTTGAAGGCTGTCATTCGCGTCATCAATGCACGGCAGTGGATTAACATCCTTGCGAGTGATCCTATTGAGCCGTCTGTAGTCCACAGAACCGTCTCTTTTCGCAACAAGAACAACAGGACACGTCCTTGGACTGTCCGAGGGCTGAATAACGTCGCGTTTAAGCAGATCGTCAACCTGCTCGTTAATTACCCGACGTTCAGCAGGCGACACGTGATATGGAAGTTGTCGTATGGCTAGATGGGTACCATTGTCGATGTTATGCGTAACAGCGAACGTGCAACCGA
The DNA here is from genome assembly GCF_043290135.1 of Rhipicephalus microplus. Classification (NCBI taxonomy): domain Eukaryota; kingdom Metazoa; phylum Arthropoda; class Arachnida; order Ixodida; family Ixodidae; genus Rhipicephalus; species Rhipicephalus microplus. The sequence continues at coordinate 222,902 of NW_027464820.1, forward strand.
GAGAACTTCGCCCGACATCGAAAGATGAACGATATTCTTTCAAGAGGTCCAGAAGCTGGGAACGCTGTACCGCCGTAAGGGTGTCAGCAAAGAAGGGGCCAAATACATGAGCAGGTGACGGATCAAAAGTGGAAACAGCATTCGTGGTGCGTGAACTGGGACAACGTGAGTCATCGGGTACGTCCAGGACTTGTGCGTCGTCGACTCTTTCCACTCTGCGGAGACATTCCCCTCGAAGCAATGTAATGGTGTATGGAGATGAGTTGGTTACAAAATTACCGGCGTTGCCCTAGGTGACTTGCACGGTGGCAAAAAATACTAGCAGCCTTTTCCTGGTACAAGCGTGGTAGGATGGCACAACGAGTGCGAATTTGTCGGAGAGACCGGCACAGTAGCCCGACACAGCCGTCGTCGGTTTCAAAGGCACTGTTGTATCGTTTGTCATGAGAATCTTTCTGAGTGTAGAGGGACTGTTTTCCAGCGTCAAATGCGAAAAGGTTGAAAGTTTAATTTCGGCGCAGGCACAATGGATGACGGTGTCGTCGTGGGAGAGAAAATCACATCCTAGGATGAAGTCGTGAAAGCATGCTGGAATGATGAGGAACTGGGTGACATATAGAACGTCCTGAATAAACACCCAATCTGTGCACCCTGCTGTAGGATGAATACGATGCGAACTAGTAGATGGGAGAACCCGGAAAGTGGCGTCGTCACTTTTCGAAGTAAGTTGCCAAGTTTTTCGTCCATAACTAATGTCGAAATGAGCCAATGCACAAACACCGTCCAAAAACACGTCAACAACATTCGAGGGGATGCTCTAAGAGCTTTCACATCGCCATATCATTGCAGTCCTTGCCTCGGGGACAGGAACTACTAGTTTTAGCGCTCATGAGCAGCCGAACTTGGCCGCCCGGGGGAAAAGGAATGACGTCGTGGAGACGGCGACCTTCGAGGAGATGGACCTGGGCCTGACGGCGGTGGCATAGACAGTGGTTCGTCGTGATAGGGACGGCTGAGCTGACCACCAAAAAGCGAAGAAAGAGCAGCTGGCTGCACGCGAGAGAGATATCGGGCTACCTGACCGGCGTAACCGCAGGCAAAGCATAGAGACCGGTTGAAGGGTGTGATCCATCGGTTTGCTGGGGTAGGGCTCACCCATGTCACCAGAGCCGATAGACTGAACTGTGGCTGGAAAGGCTGCATGGTGGGCTAAGTCTGAGGCCGATAGGTTGCGTCAACATACGTAGAGGGCAAAGCCGCTGCCAAGGGTGGAGATTGAGGGGCAGCTTCAGCGTAAGTAAGAGGGGTGGGGGCTGGAACGACTTGAGGTGGCCTGGCTGCGCCCCTGAGTTACACTTGGGTGTAACTTAGAGCGCAGGAGCCGGAGGTTGTTTGGGGTGGTACGCAGGCATGAGCTCCGCTAGTTCCTTCTTAATCGCTCATGGGATGGGAGAGAGAAGGGTCGTGCTAGGTTGTTGAACAGCCGTTGGGTGGGCAAAGAGCAGGAAGGAGAAGTGGCGTGGGATTTCCTCACGGATGAAGGACTTGAGGTCTGCCATCAACGCCACTTGGTCCCAATTGGCCTCCAAGCCGGCAAGCGTTGCAGCTCGTGGTGGGGAGCGACGAATAATCGAAAGCTGCCAGCGGAGCTCCTCGTAGCTCTGGCACAGTGTGAAGGCCTCATCCACTCTGCCGGGGCTTTTGGCGAGCGGCATCGGGAAGGCATCGTTGTCAATGCCTTTCTTGATGTTTCGGATCTTCTCAGACTCAGACATGGTGAGATGGATTCGTTGCACAAGTCCAGGACATCTTCAATGTAGCTGGTGAAAAACTCACCAGCCCGCTGAGCGCATTCACGTAAGTGTTGCTCGGCTTGCAGCTTACGAACAGCCGGGTGGCCGGAACGTTGATTACAGTGGTCTTAAAATTGAACCAGGTTGCAAACTCCGACGCGTGGTTGTTGTACCACAAAATGGCTACGCCCGCTAGGTAGAACACGAAGTTCGTAAACCCATCGTCCTCGTCCTATTTGTTGGGGAGGCTGAGCCGCTCGTTAATGGCGAGCCAGTCCTCCACGTCAGTGTCATCGGCGCCTGTGAAGATGCGTGGATTACAGATCCTGGGAACACTAGGACAAGGGGGTGGCATGAGAGAAGACGTTAGCTGAGAGGCGCCATGGGGCATGTTTGATGGTAGGGTATCGAAGCTCCAAGGGCATCGAAAAAAAACGCAGCACTCTCCAACAATTTGTTCAGGTGTCTATCAGCCGGTAACCAGCGATAATACGGTATGGAGATGGTTCCGGTCAAGCACGGACTTCCAGCTCGAGGCGGCGTCCTATTGGCGCACAAATATCCACAGTGCGAATGCAAAACTGAAGTATAGTACGTTAAAATGAGCTTCACAACGTTTTTATCGATAAAATTACCGGAGGCGTAATCTTTGTCCCTACTTTGAACCATATGATCTAAAGCATTGCCTCCGAGATGCGGCGCACAGCAATTCATTTGTAGAGCAGAGGACGGATGACAACTTACCCTAAAGCGTGTTCTTCAGTCTAATGCGGCCGTCTTCGTTCCCCAAATGACAAAAATTTGTTATGAATCGTTTATGAACTCATTCAACATTCAATTCTCTTACCCAACTTGTTGCAAACACATGGCCGTCACAGCAACTCCATCTGTGTGTCAGTAATGGAGAGGCACCACATATTAGAAGTCTCAGTGCTCTACGTATAAGAGCGAATTCAGATACTGTAAAATACCGGGTTCAAAATAGTTACTCCAATTCGCTAAAACGGTCTTTCATCACCAAATGCGGTCACGTTTATTCGTGTTTGAAGCTTATTGCTGCTTTTCCATTCCAATTTCTAGATTCCTCATTTTATCAGCGCTTGCTCGAAAAGCTCTGATTTGTACCACGAATATTGTCGCTAAAAACGAAATAATGCAACAAGTTTTTCTATATTATTGTATGATGGCCTTCGGTTGTCGACGATATTTTAAGAAAAATCGAAGATCGGGTTTTTTCATTATTCAAATTTCAGTGGAGTACACTTTTGCCAATATGAGAATTTGAGGTTATATATAAAAGTTTACATTTGCCCTGCGACAGCAATAATCTATGTACCTAGTGAACACACTATATCCTTAAAACGTGTCAGGTTTGAAAACGCTGCTTGCATTACTTTCAGAGAAAAAAATGGGGAATACGTAATTTATTTTAAACTGTCGCAAAATAAACATCTTTAAAAGCTATTTTCTTAAGGTCTACAAACTTGAAACCGTATGATTTCATTCTTCATTAAACATGCATTTCAGGTAAAAAATATCTTCATTGAAACAAAAATATTTGTTTGTTTATAGCATCTGCAATTTTTGAAAATGACAAGTAACGAAATTGGTGCCTCCGTGTTGGTGAAGTTTGATATTTTTTCTCGTAAGGTATGCCGTTATTCATAAAACGAAGTTGACTTTCGGGCTACCTGGGGAGAGGTGCACGAAATATAAAATACTCAATGAAATATAAAATATCAACTTTTAGACCCGTGTAGATCTCTCGTGGAATCAATCATATATACATATTTATACTGCTTTAATCTCACTGCCGTTATTTTCCTCCTATTTTCCTTTACTTCCTTCATACTGCTACGTTTGAGTGTCGTAGCGATTCACACGATGATGACGAGGACGATGGCGGACAGACTGGCAGGAGCTAATCTTTGTGGCAGGCACTGCTCGCTTAACCGGCTGTAAATATATCTGTGTCTACTCTTCTGAGTCGGTCTCCTTCTCGTAACTTATTTCTTGGAAATGCGGGGGTCCGAAATGATGATGCTCTTCATTATTTCTGATTGATTGATATGTGGGGTTTAACGTCCCAAATCCACCATATGATTATGAGAGACGCCGTAGTGGAGGGCTCCTGAAATTCCGACCACGTGGGGTTCTTTAGCGTGAGCCCAAATCTGAGTACATTGGCCTACAACGATTTCGCCGCCATCGGAAATGCAGCCGCCACAGCCGGCATTTGATCCCGTGACCAGAGGGTCAGCAGCCGACTACCTTAGCTACTAGACCACCGCGATGGGGCTCCATTGCCTCTACGGTGCCCACTATTTTTCCTCTATAGACCTACGTTCTGGATACTGGCCGATTCGGGTGGATGCTGAAGACAATGGGAAAAGGCGGCGTTTATTACACGTGACGACCTATACAAGTTCAGGCTTAGGCCATTCGGCCTAAGCCTGTACCTCTCGAGCCCAGTGTGAACGGATGATGAACTACAGGTTTTCCCGCTCAATTTAATCCAAGTGCCAGCCTAATTAATCTAGGCGCAAGTCAATTTAATCCAGCCACCACTCAAATTATTCCAGGTGCCATTCATTTTAATTCAAGTGCAACTGAAATTATTCCAACCGCCAGCTGATTTAATCTCGACGCCAGTGAATTTAATCCTGCTGACATTGTGACTTCAACACGACTCATAATTTTTGGGAATGCGTGGGGTGAATAGCTTTGGAGTGAAGTTAACAGGGAAAATCCATGAATGAGTAAATATTGACAAAATGTGACTCGTGCGACTTTATCACGCCTATCACCCACGTAAGCACTATTCACACCTTCGAAATGCATATCAAAGGAAACGCTATCCGCACAGTAATAACTTGATACTTATTAACCAGGCCAATGATCTCATCACAAGTGACTTATGTGACGTCCTCACGCATATCACCCACGCACGCACTGTCTTAACCTTCCGTCATGCATATAAAATGAAACGTCTTTAAAGGGCAGGAGCTTGATACCAAAAACTCAGCCAAGCCACCGGATCACCAGTGACTCAGGGGACGTCATCACACATATCACCCGCGCACGTAATTTACTCGCCTGCCGACATGCATACAAAACGAAACGTCTTTGAGAGAGCAATAACGTGTTACCTATCACTCGGCCAACTGATTTGATCACTTGTGACTTAGGTGACGTCATCATGCCTATCACCCACGCACGCATTGTCTAACCTGCCCTCATGTATACCAAACGAAATGTCTTTGAGTGTCTAACAAATTGAACGCTGTCAACCGGCCTAGTGACGTGATTACTAGTGACTCGTGTGACGTCATCGCGCCTGACACCCACGCACGCAGTGTTTAACCTGAGTTAATATATATCAAACGAAACGTCTTTAGGAGAATAATAACTTGAACGCTGTCACCAGGCATAGTGACGTCATCACTAGTGACTGGTGTGACATCATCTTGCCAAAGACTCAGGCAGGCACTCTCTAATGTGCCTTCATGCATATCAAACAAAACGTCTTTGCACAGGTAATAACTTGAACGGTGTTACTAGGTTTAGTGACATCATCACTAGTGACACACATGACGTCATCATGCCTATCACACACACACGCAGTGTCCTGACCTGCCTTCATGCATATCAAACGAATCGTCTTTGAGAGTGTAATAACTCGAACGCTGTCACTCGGCCTAGTGACATGATCACAAGTGACTCGTGTGGCGCCATCACGCCTGGCACCCACGCAATCACTCTGTAACCTACCTTCATGCTTATCAAACGAAACGTCGTTGAGAGAGCTCTCACTAGGCCTGGCGACGTGATTACTAGTGACTCATGTGACGTCATCACGTCCATCTCACACGCACGCGCTGTCCTAACCTGTCTTCATGCATATCAAACAAACGTCTGTGAGAGAGCAGTAATGTCATACTTATCACTCGACCAACCGACTTGATCACTAGTGACTTACGTGACGTCATCACGACTAACACTCATACAAGCACTCTCTAACGTGCCTTCATGAATATTAAACGAAACGTCATTGAGAGAACATTACCTTGAAGACCATTGCAGGCAGCATCTGCTAGTAAAAAACTGACTTCTCGCGCTGCACACCCGTTCACCGGCTTACCGGTATATGTAGGCACCAGATCGCGCGTTTTGATTTCAGTCGAAGGCATCTGTACATGGCTTTTGTTTGACTAGACGCTTTTCTTGACACGAGTAGATGCGATGGAAGCAACAGTACCTTTAAGCAGCAGTAGGGCACAACCCAACATCAGCGTCCCACCACTCGTTGAGGGCAATGCTTCTCCTTCATTCAATAAATATGAATAATAAAGGCGAATCGACAATTAAGCAGCTTGCAAACTATACTCAATCACAAAACATTCAACTGATACCCTGACCTCTCTGCGACGCATTTAATCCAGCTCATCGTGTGGAAAGATGTAGGCGGCTTGTTTGTTGTTTCTCGTATTTCGAAGTATGCCTTGAAAATGCGGGCAACCAGGCCCTACTAGTGTGAACGGACAGGCGTTCTACACTGAACAGGCACGCTTATTCCAAGCACACTACCCTATGAGAAATGGCGTGGCAGTGGCGTAGAATGTAGAGAGGAAGGCACGAGTCAGGCACAGCATTCAATGGCGCATCAGCAAATGGTCACTTGCAAATGGCAAGAGTGTGTATCTCAAGTATGGGGACTGCCCTCTAATACAACGGATTTGTTTCACAGGATAACCTGAAGAAATATTAGTTGGGCCGAAGGAGTGGTAGAGAAATTTTTTGTAGCAAGCTTTGTAGCAGGCAGACCATGCGTCTTATGCTTGATTACGCATATACAGTGTTATGACTAGAGGCCGGAATATATGCAAATGTATGTTTCGTTTCTTGCGTTCCTATCGTGTCATTTTGACACATGAGCACAAATTACAGGGCAAGAAGAGCTTTTATAGTGCTTTTATAGTGCCTATATATGGCTATTTCAGACGTTGTAGCCTCAATTCGTACAGGTGCCTGCAAATGCCTGTTTTCAAAATCGTTGCCTATGTATACGTATTTAACCTGAAATTTTGCTTTCAAGTACCGCTGGAGCCCGGTATTCATGTTAACCGGCAAAGTATAGATTTCGGGACACTTTGGGGTGCAAACTATACTTTATTTCACTAGGTACTTTTAGAACTGTCAAGCCCAGAAGGCATTTTAGCCAAAAGAAAGGTCGATTAGCCTCTACACAGGTATACCATCCATGTCGCGTCGTCTGCTCAGCCTCATTCCAGCGTTCGCTCGGATGCGTAGGGAGCTGAAAGTGCTTCTGTGCAGCGGCAGGAAGATGAAGAATGAATGCGAAACTGTGGGGAGTCATTGGGGGAAGTAAAGTGCAGATAAAAAAAGCAATATCTATGTAGTTTTTGTTTTATTTGTCATTTACATGTGGTGCTTCGCTAGGTCACATGAAACGTTTTACTTAGGGACTGGAAAATGTTGCGTGCCCAATGAAAAGCTCTGTATCACTATATTTTCTTAGTTTGATCATTATAAGCTGCGAAAGAATGATCTGAGGAAGTGAGCTCAAAACTTTCGCCACTAACTCTATGTAGACCTCGCAAGTCGATTTCCTTCCCCGCTATTGGTATCAGAGTCACCCGAAGCTGGAGCATCACACAACGTGCATGAGCACGTCATGCGCGCGTAAACTACACTCGCATGAGATGCCCATGTCAGCCCGTGCGCGCAAGTGGTTTCTGCCGTCTCGATGTTCTTTAGTATTGTGCTGCAAGTTTTTGTGGGAAGGATCCCTATCTGCGTGCACGATTGGAGAGGCTGGCTTGGATAACGTATCCTTACCCCGATACATCGCGTCACACCGCTGCAACTTTTGTAAGGGACGATATACCAGAACCACGCCCAGCGTTGTCAGTGGTGGCACCAACACGATGCGAGAACTGCGAGAACACCAACGCAAACAAAAAGGAGGCACCTTAGTCTCGCATCTCTCTCGATATTAAATAAATAAATAAGGCGAATAGATTTCGTCTGTGTGTTCTAACATTTTTGTCAACTTTCATGCTTCTATTTAGGCAACCGTTTGTACAAATTACACACCTTGTCTAAAATAGTTCTCACAGTGTCACGTGCTACTTTGACATATGCAGGACCATTCCATCACCTTCAGTATGTTGGGGTGCACGCCAATGAGATCAAGGTCAAGCCTTGTTCAGTTTGGCATATCACCTCTTTATGACGCGCGTAGTACTGCAAATCTTGGTAAACGAGATCTTGAGCGCCCAGTGCATGCATTCTTTTTCGCTTCTCAAAACATTTAAATTTGTGTAACGACCCTTAAGGTGTTCACAGACAGAAGAAAAATTGAGCCTGTGTAGTTAGGCCAAGTTATAATACGCCGCAAAAAAGTCCTTCTGGTGCTAGCACTCTGGATATGCCGCATGTGTAGCATTTGTCAGCTATTTCCCACAGAAAGAGACCCAGAAGCATGCTTATTCGACGGTGGACACTTAACTCACCATGCTTAACTAGAAATGTAGAGACCGTTTTCTGCGAACCCCGCGGAAAAACGTATGTTTATGCTAAACCTTTACGCGTTTGTACCATTATAAAATAAAGAATTTTTGCTTGCTTTCATGTCGTACACAGACATCCCGCACCTGTTTATTGAAAAATTAGAGTGTTGTTAAAGTTTATTCAGCCTATATTCACAATTTAGGGAGCCTAAAACCGTGTTTTGGCCGGCTATTTTCGCTGCCTAAATACCGGTTTTTTAGTGCCTATAAAGCTGGCCTCTATAGTTACGACCTACCCGACATGTTTTCGCAATGCCAAAACAAAGATGATGCCTGGTTAAAACATCCACCGTACCTCAAGAAAAAATTGTTGTTCTAATAACGTCGAGCTTGTTAAATCGGTTGTAAAATGGGTGATGAAAGAGAACCGGGGCAGGTCCGTGAAAAAAAAATTTATTATTATACAGGCAAAGCTGCTTTCGTCAACACGCACCCGTAGTTGTGCTGCTGAGCAGTGTTCTACATATCAAGGCTGTCGAGGGCAGATCGTACAAAAGTGTAATTGTGCCTATCATAAGCGGCCCATTCCACACGCTGTATGTGCTGCATAGAGCACCCCGCGGCCTCAACCAGCAGCGCACGGCGATTTTTTTTCTTGGAGATCCCTCCCGATGTCGTGAGGAGATCATCACTCTGCTCGCTTAGGAAGCCCTTTACACATGCCTTGAACTCTGAGAAGAGCTCCTCACTCGGATTGAAGAAAGGGCTGTATGGCGGTAGCCACTTGACTTTGTGGTCGCTTGCCGGGAGGACAGCCTGTTCGCCGCGGCGGTTCGCTGGTGCATCGTCAAACAGGAACACTGCCTGTATTCCTGGTTCCTGCTAAGAAAATTTACTCGACACTTCTGCGAGAAAGTCGTTGAAGACAACCCAGTGGACCTTGTCCGCAATTGTCCAATGGAGAAGGCCATTCGCTGACATGCAGGCTATAACCTTTACATTCACCCCCTTCGCACTAGTTGAGAAACGGCATGCTGGAGCACCTCGTTTCGCCCTTCTGAAACTGCGCGAGCACCCTACGTTGAAGTTGGTCTCGTTGATGTAGTATAGCGTTAGAGTAGTTCCCTCGTTCTGAAGCCACTGGGCATATAAACGCCGCAGCTGTTTCACGTCGGCGCGATTTCTATCTACTGGGCTCGGGGTCAGCAGCTTCACCGAATAACCATGGCCATCGAGAAGCCAATTATTTGTAGACGTTCTCACTTCAATATTAGGCATTTCATCTTTGAGAGCCCTCTTTATTTGTTCCAGCGTTAATGATGGATTTTTCTGTGCAATTTGTTGCAGGGCGTCCACCACGTCCGGAGCGAATTTCCTCGACGAACCACCACGTGTTTTAGCTGTGTCACGGTCACTAGCGGCAATAGAACGCACGGTCTTTATACTGATTTCGAGTGTCTCAGAGAGCACTTTTAAATCACCTCCGCGCCTGTGAACATCTGTTATACGGCAACGCTCTACAAGGAAAACGCGAGCGTAATTTTTCTTCGGTTCATCAGGTGCCTTCCGTGGCCTTCCGGGACGCCGAGAGTGTCGGTCTTCCATAGCACCAGTGGTCGAAGCGCAAACTTTCACTTATTTTAAGGTCTGCAAAAGCACTCACCTAACGATGACATGGGCGGAAACTTGAAACTACGCCGGCTTGTCGCTCGCGCCCCACCACGTCGTCCCGTCGCCTGCGCAAAACAGACTCGCCGAAAACAGCTGCGACACTGTCATCTGCTTCAGCTTTACTTCAAGAAATTGCTTCAGATCATAAATAACCAGCATTAGAGTATTCTAGCACGAATTAAAACGTATCGTCTACTCTTCAATTCATTATTTCGTGGGATTGTTGTCTGCACCGTCGTCTGCATGACTGCCCGTAGTGATGCAGACGATAGGCAGACGTTCTACAATGCAGTCGACAATCCAACATGGTGAAGTTGATGGAATAGTCCTCCATATGTCAAAATAGTAGGTGACACTGCGAGAACTATTTGAGACAACGTGTGTAATCTGTGCAAACGGTTGCCTGAATAGAAGCATGAAAGTTGACAAAAATGTTAGAACACACAGACGAAATCTATTCACCTTATTTATTTATTTTCATATCTAGAGAGATGCGAGACTAAGGTGCCTCTTTTTTGTTTGCGTTGGTGTTCTCGCAGTTCTCGCATTGTGTCGGCGCCAGCATTCACAACGCTGGGCGTGGTTTTGGTGCATCTTCCCTAACAGAATTTGAAGCGGTGTGACGCTGTGTATCGCGGTAAGGATACATTATCCAAGCCAGCCTCTCAAAACGTGCGCGCAGATAGAGATCATCCGACAAAAACTCGCAGTACAATACTTAAGAACATTGACACGGCAGAAACCGCTTGCGCGCACGGGCTGACATGGGCATCTCATGCGAGTGTAGTTTACGCGCGCTTGACGTGCTCATGCACGTCATGTGATGCTCCAGCTCCGAGTGACACTGATACCAATAGCGAGGAAGGAATTGGACTTGAGAATCTACATAGAACTAGTGGTGAAAGTTCCAAGCTCACCTCCTCAGATCATGCTTTCACAGCTTCTAATGATTAAATTGAAAACTTCTAGTGATACAAAGCTTTTCATTAGGCACGCAACATTTTCCACAGCCTAAGTAAAACTTTTCAGGTGACCTAGCGAAGCACCACATGCAAACGACAAATAAAACAAAAACTACATAGATATTGGTTTTTTTATCTGCACTTTACTTCCCCCGATGACTCTCCACATTTTCGCATTCATTCTTCATCTTCCTGCCGCTGCACAGAAGCACCTCCTGCTCCCTACGCATCCGAGCGGACGCTGGAAGGAGGCTGAGCAGACGACGCGACATGAACGGTATACCTTTGTGGAGGCTAATCGACCTTCCTTTTAGCTAAAATGCCTTCTGGGCTTGACAGTTCTAAAAGTACTTTGTAAAATAAAGTGTAGTTTGCACCCCAGGGTGTCCCGAAATCTATACTTTGCCGGTTAACATGAATACCGGGTTCCAGCGGTACTTGAAAGCAAAATTTCAGGTTAAATACGTATACATAGGCAACGATTTTGAAAACAGGCATTTGCAGGCACCTGTACGAATTGAGGCTACAACTTCTGAAATAGGCATATATAGGCACTATAAAAGCACTATAAAAGCTCTTCTTGCCCTGTAATTTGTGCTCATGTGTTAAAATGACACGATAGGAACGCAAGAAACGAAACATACATTTGCATATAATCCGGCCTCTAGTCAGAACACTGTATATGCAAAATCAAGCATAAGACGCATGGTCTGCCTGCTCCAAAACTTGCTACAAAAAGATTTCTCTACCACTCCTTCGGCCCAACTAATATTTCATCAGGTTATACTGTGAAACAAATCCGTTGTAATAGAGGGCAGTCCCTGTACTTGAGATACATACTATTGCCGTGTGCAAGTGACCATTTGCTGATGCGCCATTGAATGCTGTGCCTGACTCGTGCCTTCCTCTCTACATTTTACGCCCCGCCGTTTCTCATAGGTTAGTGTGCTTGGAATAAGCGTCCCTGTTCAGTGTAGAACGCCTGTCCGTTCACAGTAGTGTGGCCTGGATGCCCACATTTTCAAGGCACACTTCGAAATACGAGAAACAACAAAAAAGCCGCCTACATCTTCCCACACGACGAGCTGGAGTGAACGCGTCGCAGAAAGATCAGGGTATAAGTTGAATGTTGCGTGATTGAGTATAGTTTGGAAGATGCCTAATTGTCATTTAGCCTTTATTATTCATATTTATTGAATGAAGGAGAAGCATTGCCCTCAACGAGTGGTGAGACGCTGATTTTGGGGGTTACCCCACTGCTGCTTGATAGTACTGTTGCTTCTATCGCATCTAATCGAGTCAAGATGAGCGTCCAGTGAAACAAAAGCCTTGTAAAGACGCTTTTGACTGAATTCAAAACGCGCGATCTGGTGCTTTCATATACCGGTTAGCCGGTGAACGGCTGTGCAGCGCGAGAAGTCAGTCTTTTACTAGAAGACGATGCCTGCAACGGTCTTCAAGTTAATGTTCTCTCAATGACGTTTTGTTTGAATTCTTGAAGGCGCGTTTGAGAGTGCTTGCATGAGTGTTAGTCTTGATGACGTCACGTAAGTCACTAGTGATCAAGTTGGTTTGCCGAGTTATAAGTGTGAGGTGATTGCCCTCTCACAGACGTTTCGTTTGATATGCGTGAAAACAGGTTAGGACAGCGCGTGCGTGTGTGATAGACGTTATGACCTCACATGAGTCGCCAGTAACCATGTCGCTCGGCCTAGTGAGAGCATTCGAGTTATTACTCTTTCAAAGACGTTTCGTTTGATATGCATGAAGGCAGGTTACAGAGTGCTTGCTTGGGTGTCAGGTGTGATGGCATCATACGAGTCACTTGTGATCATGTCACTAGGCCGAGTGACAGCGTTAGAGTTATTACACTCTCAAAGACGTTTCGTTTGATATGAATGAAGACAGGTTAGGACGCCGCGTGTGTGTGGGGTAGGCGTATCGACGTCACGTGAGTAACTAGTGAAGACGTCACTAGGCCTAGTGACATCGTTCAAGTTATCACCCTCTCAAAGACGTTTTGTTTGATATGCATGGAGGCACAATAGAGAGTCCTTGCGTGAGTTCTAGGCGATATGACGTCACGTAGTCACTAGTTATGACGTCACTTTATCCTTTGACAGCGTTCAAGTTCTTACTCTCTCAAAGACGTTTCGTTTGATATATATGAACTCAGGATAGACACTGCGTGCGTTGGTTTCAAGCGCGATGACGTCACACGAGTCACTAGTGATCACGTCACTAGGCCGATTGACAGCGTTCAAATTAATAGCCTCTCAAAGACGTTTCGTTTGGTATACATGATGGCAGGTTAGACATTGCGTGCGTGGGTAATAGGCGTCATGACGTCACCTAAGCCACAAGTGATCAAATCAGTTGGCCGAGTCATAGGTAACAGGTTACTGCTCTCTCGAAAACGTTTCGTTTGGTAGGCATGTCGGCAGGGGAGTAAAGTACGTGCGCGGGTGATAAGGGTGATGACGTCGCCTGAGTCACTGGTGATCCGGTGGCTTGGCCGAGTTTTAGGTATCAAGCTCCTGCCCTTTCAAAGACGTTTCATTTGATATTGTCACGGGGTCGTGACGTGGCCGAAGACAGGAGACTTCGTGTTGGGATTGAACTGTTTATTTGGGCGAACCTGTGCCCGGCAAACGGAAAATCCAATTACAGCAGCAGTCTTGCACAGATAGCAGTCTCGGACTGATAGCGGCGAACGGAGCGTCGGCTTTCGATCAACAACTGACAAGCGGCGAAGCGCGTCGGCATTTATACCCTTGCCGTCGAATGTTCTAGCGTAATCGCTGGCGATGGCGTAGGTTCCAGAACAATCTGTACCGTTCGCACAGTGGGCGTGATCTTATCGAAATGATCTACTACAGTCCGGAACCTTCTAGAAAACTTCAGGCACGGTTTGCGCTGAGAATCGTGCGGTGTTTTGGGACGATAACAAAAACTTGGGAAATGGAACGTGGCATTGCCCCCCTCTGAAAAAAAGGCGTCGTCCCGATGCTTTAACTAAAGATGAAAGTACAACAATACTGCAAGAAAGTACAATGAATAAATTACGATACAGCAATAATACAAAAAAAACACTAGTTCAGTTTGTTAATGCGCATGAAACGGCTTGAGGCGCGCGACATGGATGACTTCAGGTCGCGATCGGCGTCGTTGAGAGTTCGTTATGCCGTCGGGGACAACCTCGTAATCAAGTGGGCCGAGCCGTCGAACCACCCTGTATGGTCCGAAGTACCGTCGCAGGAGCTTTTCACTTAGTCCACGTCGGCGTATCGGCGTCCACACCCAAACACGTTCACCGGGCTGGTATTCCACGAAGCGTCGTCGAAGGTTGTAACGGCGGCTGTCGGTCGTCTGTTGATTCTTGATACGGAGACGCGCAAGTTGTCGGGCTTCTTCGGCGCGTTGAAGGTACTCGCTCACATCGAGGTTTTCTTCGTCGGTGACGTTGGGTAACATGACATCGAGTGTCGTTGCCGGGCTCCTTCCGTAGACCAATTTGTATGGAGATAACTGCGTCGTCTCCTGCACCGCCGTGTTGTATGCGAACGTCACATACGGAAAAATGGCGTCCCACGTCTTGTGTTCGACATCGACGTACATTGACAGCATGTCGGCGAACGTCTTGTTAAGCCGCTCGGTGAGGCCGTTGGTCTGTGGGTGGTACGCTGTCGTCCGGCGGTGGTTTGTTTGGCTGTATGCCAAGATTGCTTGAGTTAAGTCGGCAGTGAATGCCGTTCCTCTGTCGGTGATAAGGACCTCCGGGGCGCCATGACGTAGGACGATATTTTCGACGAAGAATTTAGCTCCCTCGGATGCACTGCCTTTTGGCAGGGCTTTTGTCTCGGCGTAGCGGGTGAGGTAGTCGGTAGCTACCACGATCCACTTGTTTCCGAAAGCCGACGTCGGAAACGGCCCCAGTAGGTCCATACCAATCTCCTGGAAAGGTCGGCAAGGTGGATCAATTGGCTGCAGAAGTCCCGCTGGCCTTGTCGGCGGTGTCTTGCGTCTCTGACAGTCCCGGCATGTTCTCACATAACGAGTGACGTCGGTGGTAAGACGTGGCCAGTAGTACCTTTCTTGTATCCTCGCGAGCGTGCGAGAAACACCGAGGTGCCCTGCCGTCGGATCGTCGTGAAGGGCCTGCAGGAGTTCTGGTCGCAGAGCTGAAGGCACCACAAGGAGGTACTTAGCTCGAAGCGGTGAAAAGTTTTTCTTTTGTAGAAGACCGTTTCGTAGAAAGAACGACGCAAGTGCGCGCTTGAATACCTTTGGGACTTCGGCGGTCCTGCCTTCGAGGTATTCTATTAGGGCCTTAAGTTCCGGGTCGGCCCTCTGTCGTTCAGCGAAGTCGTCGGTAGTTATCGTTCCTAAGAAGTAGTCGTCATCCGGGTCGTCGGGTAGCGGTTGGTCGACAGGCGCACGAGAGAGACAGTCGGCGTCGGAGTGTTTTTTGCCGGACTTGTAAATGACAGTAATGTCATATTCTTGAAGTCTCAGGCTCCATCGTGCGAGGCGACCTGAGGGGTCCTTCAAGGTGGCTAGCCAACACAATGCGTGGTGGTCGCTCACAACTTTGAAGGGCCTGCCGTAGAGGTAGGGGCGAAATTTCGACGTAGCCCAGATGATGGCGAGGCACTCCTTTTCTGTTGTGGAATAATTTGCTTCTGCTTTGGATAGCGATCGGCTGGCGTAACTAATAACCCTTTCAAGTCCGTCAGCCCTCTGCACAAGAACGGCGCCAAGACCTACGCTGCTTGCGTCAGTATGTATTTCTGTCTCGGCGAATTCGTCGAAATGGGCAAGTAACGGAGGCGTCTGGAGGCGATGTTTAAGCTCTTGGAAAGCGTGTTCCTGCGGCGTTTCCCACTTAAACTCCACGTCGGCCTTGGTAAGGTTAGTGAGCGGATCGGCGATGCGGGCGAAGTTTTTCACTAACCGCCTATAATAGGCACACATGCCCAGAAATCGGCGCACGGCTTTCTTGTCAGTGGGCGGCGGGAAGTCGGCGATGGCGGATGTTTTCCGTGGATCGGGACGGACTCCAGATTTGCTGATAACGTGCCCCAGAAACAAGAGCTCCCCATACGCAAATCTGCACTTTTCTGGCTTCAGTGTGAGTCCGGAAGTCTTGATGGCTTGAAGTACAGCTTCAAGGCGCCGAAGATGCTCGTCGAAACTCGAGGAAAACACGACGACGTCGTCCAAGTACACAAGGCAAGTCTGCCACTTCAATCCTGCCAGTACTGTGTCCATAACGCGTTGAAACGTTGCAGGCGCTGAGCAAAGGTCGAAGGGCATCACCTTAAACTCGAAGAGGCCGTCCGGTGTTATAAACGCCGTCTTTTCTCGGTCTCTTTCGCCGACTTCGATTTGCCAATAGCCAGTCTTGAGGTCCATTGACGAAAAGTACTTGGCGTTATGGAGCCGATCAAGTGCGTCGTCTATTCGTGGGAGGGGATACACGTCCTTTCTTGTGATTTTGTTCAGGCGGCGATAATCGACGCAGAAACGTAGGGTCCCATCCTTTTTCTTCACTAACACCACGGGGGATGCCCATGGACTCTTGGACGGCTGGATAATGTCATCCCGCAGCATTTCATCAACTTGTCTCTTCATGGCCTCACGTTCTCGCGTCGAAACCCTGTACGGACTCTGACGGAGTGGTCTGGCATTTTCTTCGGTTATGATGCGATGTTTCGTGATTGGGGTCTGCCGAATTTTCGATGACGACGAAAAGCAATCATCGTATTGCAGGAGCAGGGCCTTGAGCTGTTCTTGCTTATAGTTCGGAAGTCTGGGATTGACGTCGAAGGCTATGGGAGGGGCTTGGTTCCTCTGAGCAGGTTCCGCAGAATCGGCGAGGGCGAAAGTACTGGTGGCTTCGACAATTTCTTCGATGTATGCGACCGTTGTTCCTTTGTTCACATGTTTATACTCATTGCTGAAATTCGTGAGCATAACCGTTGCTTTGCCTCCCCGCAGCTCTGCAATTCCTCTTGCGACGCAAATATTTCGGGTGACGAACAGATGCTGACTGCCTTCAACGACGCCTTCCAAGTCAGGTGATTTAGGAGCACCGACTGAAATAATGACGCTTGAGCGAGGCGGAATGGTGACTTGTTCTTCCAGCACATTCAAGGCATGGTGTCCTGACGGCGTGCGCGGCGGTAGTGCTTCTTCTGTGGATAATGTTATCGACTTTGTTTTTAGGTTGATTACAGCACCATGGAGGCATAAGAAGTTCATGCCAAGGATGACATCTCTCGAGCAACGCTGTAGGACTACGAAGTCTGTAGGGTAAATACGGCCATTAATGGTGACTCTCGCTGTGCAGATTCCTGCAGGTGTTACGAGATGACCTCCGGCTGTGCGGATTTCAGGGCCTTTCCAAGCTGTCCTAACTTTCTTTAACTTCGCGGCGAACGACCCACTGATGACAGAATAGTCGGCTCCAGTATCGACGAGAGCGGTCACACTGTGGCCGTCAATAAGAACGTCGAGGTCGCTAGTTCGCCGTCTCGCATTACAGTTAGGGCGTGGCGTCGGGTCACGGCTGCGTCGGCTTGTTCCGCTGCTTCCATGTTGCGTCGTCAGGCCACCTTCGGTAAGTGAGCTTTCGCCATCAGGGCTTTGCCTGGTTGGCGTTGTGTTCGGAAAGCTCCGTCGCGGTGTGGTCGTCGTCGGAGGATCTTCGGTAGTTCGTCGCACAGCAACCGCACCTCCACCGGTTGCTGCCCGTAGTTCCCCGGATACGGGCTAGGAGACCGGCCCCGCGTTGGGCCAGAGTACTGACGGTGGTGCGGTGACGTGCGGTGGCTGGGCGACGGCAAACGCGAAGGGCTTCGTGGTGTCCACCGAGTTGCTGTCAGGTAGTCGGCAATGTCACGTGGTCGTTCTCCTGGCTGTGGACGCGGTGCATTGACGGCGAAGCCACGCAGTCCCATCTGTCGGTACTGGCAACGGCGGTATGTGTGTCCAGCCTCGCCGCAGTGGTAGCACAGCGGGCGATGGTCAGGGGTGCGCCAGACGTCAGTCTTCCTTGGTGCACTGCGTTGGGCCGCTGGCGAACGGTATGACTTTGGTGGGGTGGAGGCGGTGGTGATGTCTGTCGACGGAAGTGCGACGGGGCGGCGTTTTGGCGTGGACGGGGAAAAGCGTTGTGGCGCAGTGCAGCGGCGTAGCTCATAGCTTCCGGCTCGGGCAGCGGTGCGTGGGGAAGTTGAAGCGATTGCCGAACTTCTTCTCGCACAATGTCGGCGATTGAATCCACTTGAGGCTGCGCTGAAGGCAACAGCTTGCGCAGCTCTTCCCGCACAATCGCTCGGATCGTTTCACGCAGGTCTCCGGAGTTACTAGCTTGAGCAGCAGCGCAGTCTGCAGTCAGGCGACGATTATACTGTCAAGTGCGCATGTCCAGTGTCTTTTCAATAGTGGTCGCTTCGGCTACAAATTCTTGGACGGTTTTCGGTGGGTTTCTCATCAGTCCCGCAAAGAGCTCCTGTTTGACCCCTCGCATAAGGAAACGAACTTTTTTCTCCTCAGGCATGTCTGGGTCAGCGTGACGGAATAGTCGGGTCATTTCTTCTGTGAAATTGGTGACATTTTCATTTGGTAGCTGAACCCAAGTCTCTAATAAAGCAGCGGCCCTCTCTTTACGAGCGACGCTCGCGAACGTTTGCAGGAATGCGCCGCAGAAAACATCCCACGTTCGGAGCGTGGACTCCCGATTTTCAAGCCAAGTCCTTGCGGTGTCTTCCAAATAGAAGAACACACGACGCAGCTTTTCGTCATGGTCCCAGTGGTTGAGGGCGGCCACACGGTCGTATGTTTCTAGCCAGGACTCCGGGTCTTCGAACGATGACCCATGGAAAATTGGTGGTTCCCTGGATTGATGCATGACCATCGTGGGCTGGGACGCTGCGGTTGTCATTGTTGCTGCAGTCGCGGTCATGGCCTTCGTCTTCCGCGCCTTGTCTGGTAGAAGCCCGTACTCCGGTGGTAGCCCTTGCTGTCAGCGGCTTGTTCGCTGCTCCTGGTTGACGTCGGTGTCTTCTTCGCGACGTGGGCTGGGTTCACGGCTTGACGGGGGCGTCCGGTACATGAACGAAGCAGCACCTCCACCAGATGTCACGGGGTGGTGACGTGGCCGAAGACAGGAGACTTCGTGTTGAGATTGAACTGTTTATTTGGGCGAACCTGTGCCCGGCAAACGAAAAATCCAATTACAGCAGCAGTCTTGCACAGATAGCAGTCTCGGACTGATAGCGGTGAACGGAGCGTCGGCCTTCGATCAACAACTGACAAGCGGCGAAGCGCGTCGGCATTTATACCTTGCCGTCGAATGTTCTAGCGTTATCGCTGGCGGTGGCGTAGGTTCCAGAACAATCTGTACAGTTCGCACAGTGGGCTTGATCTTATCGAAATGATCTACTACAGTCCGGAACCTTCTAGAAAACTGCAGGCGCGGTTTGCGCTGAGAATCGTGCGGTGATTTGGGACGATAACAAAAACTTGGGAAATGGAACGTGGCAATATGCATGATGGAAGGTTAGCACAGTGCGTGCGTAGGTGATATGCGTGTGGACGTCACCTAAGTCACTTGTGATGAGATCATTGGCCTGGGTAATAAGTATCGAGTTATTACTGTGTGGACGGCGTTTCTTTTATATGCATGTCGAAGGTGTGAATAGTGCTTACGCAGGTGATAGGCGTGATAACGTCGCACGAGTCACATTTTGTCACTAGTGACTCATTCATGGTTTTTCCGTGTTAAATTCACTCCAAAGCTATTCACGCCACGCATTCCCGAAAATGCTGGGTTGTTTTGAATTCACAATGTCATCAGGATTGAATTCGTTGGCGTCCGGATTAAATCGTCTGGCTGTTGGATTAATTTCAGTGGCACTTGGATTAAAATGTATGGCACCTGGATTAATTTGAGTGGCAGCTGGATTAAATTGACTGACGCCGAGATTCATTTGGTGGGCGCTTGGTATAAATTGAGTGGGAAAACCTGTAGGTGCAGTGAGGCTTTAAATGGTCAACCTGTTTTAGACGATTTCGTTGTTTTTTCACCTACACTTGATAGTCATATAAAGCGCCTATCTGTCATCTTAGATGTC